>NC_046172.1:36487748-36706557 GCF_011064425.1 Rattus rattus
ATTATAGTTTGTATTATAATTCAGAATAACCTTAGGGAACTGGGTTAATAAATCATCAAAGAGAAAATGGGAAGATTGAATAGTTTAAACGATGGTGCTAGAACAGAGAAAATTATAAGGCTAAATATCTGTCTTTTTATCATTACATGGTCAAAAGTAGTGAATTTTAAAATAGTAACATGAGCTTGGGTTTACTGTTAATTGTCTAAGTCTATGTGAAATGCTAAAGACATGATTTTCAAAAACTTTACTTAGAAGTAATTTGTTTTGTCTCTTTCAAATCCAGATCACTATCCCTTGGAGTTTAGGGTTTGTCATTTTTCAATGGGTTACTTTGCCCCTTTAACTTTTACTATTATGTAGTTATGATGTGTTTGTAGATATGTTTATACAAAAATACTAAAACAAAATGGAACGAAAATCCCACAAACATTGAGTTTATTTTCTTTTGGCCTGCTACTTCTGGGCAAGGGAAGCATGGTTGAGATATACAAGGACATTCCATTTGGCAAAATTAATTTTCCTTTTGCCAGCAGGTATCAAATGCAAATAAGTTCTTGGTTACAAGATAAAACATGTAACCCCTTCCTCATCTCAGTGCTGGGACCCAGTCTGGATTTAACCTATGCCAGTACTAACGGGAATAGTTTAATGATGACATCTCATTTAGGGCTGAGTGTTCCGAAGTCTTTCATAGGCCTAGTGAGGCATTGATCTATGACTGCAGTAGTATGTCACTAGAAGTTGTTTTATTGCCATGTTTTTTTTTACCAAAATAAACGTATTAGGGTTTTCCCCAGGCCCATGCCATATCTAGTCTCTGGTAGTTGGCTATTAAAGCAGCATCAGTTAAGGGTTCTATCTCATTTAGTGGGCCTTAAACTCAGCCATAAAGTGGTTGGTCACTCATAACACTTGTGCCCCTGTCGTACAGGTATTTTTGCAGGCAGGTCACCATTGTAGGTTACTGGGTTTGTAGTTGGGTGTTATTTATGAATTATCTTTCTCCTCTGGGAATATGCAGAGTACCTCCCAGCACCACAAGCATTAGTCAGTAGGCAGCAACTTGACTTCTCTATGTTAAATGACGTAAGTGTTCTTTTCAGCAGCAGGCCTTACCGTCAGATTGTGAAGAGCAAACACTAGCCCTGGCAATAGCCTGAGGTTTTTTCTGGGTTGGGGGGCGGGGGGCAGTCCATAAGACCCCAATGATTTAACAAGGTGTGACCCATTTCTATCACTGAAGGTTTTATTTGGGGCAGTGACTATTTAGACTCCTTTCATATAAGCTTTAGTGTACATTCTGTAGTGATACATTTTCATATGACCCTCAAATGTCTCTTAGTGTTGGTCATTCCTTCCCTTGCACCATCATTTGCCCTTCCCTGCCATTGTTCTCCTGATTTATCCCTAATCTAGTTTCCCCTTTATCTCTCCATGACACTGTATTTTATTACCCTTTCTCTTAGAGATGTTATCCCCATTATCCACCCCTTCTCCCAGGCCCTACCAGGTATCTAACCTCTGTGGTGATTTGAATGTAGCCTACATATTGAAAAATTTAAACCTAACATCCACACATAGGAGAAAACATGCAATATACCAATTCTGTAGGTTGCAGCTTTGCATAAAATGCTATCCTTTGCTATACAGAACTTTTCTGTTTCATGACGCACTTCTTAATTGTTGGTTTTAATGCCTGTGCTGTTGGTGTCCTGTTTTTTCCTGAGCCAATGAGTTCAAGTCTATTCTCCACTCTCTATTCTAACAGATACAGGGTATTTTGCCCTATGTTGAGATCCTTAATCTATTTGGACTAAATTTTTTGCAAGAGGATAAATACAGATCTGTTTGCATTCACATACATACAGTAATGCAACTTGACCATTTGTTGAAGTTGCTGTCTTTTTCCAGTGTGTAATTATGCTTCTTTGTAAAAGAAATCAAGTGTTCATAGGTGTATGGACTTATGTCCATGTCTTCAGTTCAATTCCATTGATGAACATGTCTGCTTTTATGCCAACACCATGTTGTTTTTATTACTATAGCTCTATCATAATACTTGGAAGTCTGAAGTGGTGATATCCTCAAGGAGTCCTTTTATTATTCAGGATTGTTTTAGCTATCCTACTTTTTCGTGTGTGTTTCCATGTGAAATTGAAACTCTGTGAAGAATTTTATTCTGATTTTCATGTGTATTGTATTAAATCTGTAGGTTGTTTTTATTAGAATGGGCATTTTCACAGTACAAATCTTACTGATCCAATTAACATGGGAGATTTTTCCATCTTTTCATGTCTTCTTCAATTTCTTTCTTCAGTATCCTGCAGTTTTTATTATACAAATCTTTCACTTGCTTGATTAGAGTTATTTCAAGATTTATTTTTAGGCTATTATGGAAGACACTGTTTCCCTGATTACTTTATCAGGATGCATGTGGAATGTGTACATAGGAAAGATAGTGATTTTTGTGTGTTCATTTTGTATCTTGCTACTTTTACTGAAAGAGTTGATCATCTATAGCAGTTTCCTTGTGGAGTCCTTAGGGGCTTTAGGTATGAAATTAAATCATCTGCAAATAAAGATACTTTGATTTCTTCCTTTCTTGTTAGTATCTTTTTTATCTCATTCAGTCACCTTATTGCTCTATCTTATATACTTCAAGTTCTACTTTGTATAGGTCTGGAGAGAGTGGACATCCTGCCTTGCTCCTGATTTTAGTAGAAATGTTTTACTTGGCTTTCCCTTTAAGGTAATGTTGATTGTGGGATTGTTGCAACTTGCCTTTGTTGTGTTGAAGAATGTCCCTTGTACCCATTTTCTCTCCAGAACTTTTATCATTGAAGACATGTTGTATGTTTTATAGGCCTTCTCAGCATCTAATGAGATGACCATGCTGATTATCTTAAGCGTGTTATATGTGTGGATTGTGTTTATTGATTTGTGAGTGTTGAACCGTCCTTGCATCTCCTGGATGAAGCTTACTTGATAATGGTGGATAATCTTTTTCATGTTTTTTTTTTAATTCAACTTGCAAGAATTTCATCGAGAAAATTTTAATCTTTGTTTATAAAGAACATTGGCATATAATGTTATTTTTTTGTTGGGCCTTTGTGTATGGTTTTAATATCAGGGTAATACTGACTTCAAAAAAGAATTAGGAAATGTTCCTTAAGTTTCTATTTTGTGAAATAATTTGAGGCATATTGCCATTAGTTCTCTGAAGGCCTGGTAGAATTCTGGGCTGAATTCATTACATTCCATAACAATGTTTTCCATGTGGAGTCTTTCTTTTATTGTTCCTTCTAGTTTCACAAATACAAATATACAACAGTATATTTAGCATATAAAGTATATTAGATTGCAAGAATAGCTTAGTAAAAAGTACCTAGATACTAAATGACTAAGTTTTAATAAAATTGGCTTTCAACTATAAAAGCGTACTTGGGGATTGGTATGCAAGAAGTAAAACAAATGAACAAAAAATACCCCAAAAAGCAAACAAAACAACAACAACAACAACAACAACAACAAAACCAAACAACTTCCACAAGAAATTGTGGCTCACTAAAGCATAACTTCTTAAGTAGAAAAAGGAAAGATAAGATTTCTATTGGAGGCTGGAGATCATATATACTATTTTTAAAAAATCAGAAAAAATGTATTAATTTTAATGTAGCTGCATCTTGTCCTTTCATTGATGTTTTATGGCTACTCAGTAATGATATCTTGGTTAGGAAAGATCTTTTCCTTCATGTTCATATGATATATTCATTTATTTAAATCTTTTATATTTTATAATTTAAATAAGGAGTTTTACTTTTCCCTAAATAAATAGCCAGTTGTTCTAGCAAAATGTACCAATCTTCTCTTTCAGGGAAATTTCAAAGGATTGATGGTTAATAAAATATTTGCAATCTGAGCAAAAAGTTTTCCTACATCTTCAGGTTTTGCTTTATCAAGTATATACTAGTTATTGACCATATTTCCTTTCATATACATTTTAGTTTGTAAAATGTAAGTTTTAAAAACCCACAAAGACTTCTTAGAAGGGGGAACAAAATACTCACAGGAGGAAATAGAGGGACAAAGAGTAGAGCAGAAACTGAAGGAAAGGCCATTCAGAGTCTGCCCCACCTGATGATCTGTCCCATATGCTGCCACCAAACCCAGTCACTATTGGGGATGCCAAGAAATGCATGCTGATCCTCTGTCTCTGACAATCTTTTTGTCCCCTCTTCTATAATGTTCTCCGATCACTGAGTGTGGGAGTGCTTAACCCTGCAGTTTGAATGGTTGTAGTGGCCCCCGTCTGTTGCAAAGAGAATTTTCTTAATGAGAGGTTAAGACTACACTTGTTTGTGGGGATAAGGACAAATGTTTATAAATTACTGTTAGGGATTGTGCTGGTAGAGTAAATTAGTGGTTATACATTCTCTTCCAGTGATCATGAGTTCACTAGTACCGAGTAGTTTGTTGAGTTTCCAATGCTAGACATGGAAACCCAATTTGTTGAGATTGTCTTAAGTCCAATTGGAAAGCTGTTGGTTACTGCCAAGGTTTGTGTACCAGTACTGCACCCTTAGGGTTGGTGTGCCATAGTGGATAGTTTTGGAATTTGTAGGCATCATAGTTGGTAGGACTCTTGGTTTCTTCCCACCTTTGCAAAGAGCTTCTGGTACAAATAACATTAAATCAACTGAACAGCTTAAATTTATATGTAATATAAATATATAAATTTAGGTAATAGCAATTCATAAAAAAGAAAGAGACCATGAATTTTAAGAAGAGCTGAGCGGGATGTATGGCAGAGTTTGGAGGGACGAAAGTGAAGGGAGAAATATTATAATCTCAAATTAAAAACAAATGATAAAGTCCAAAGCTATGTCAGACAAAAAAGTATACAAAAACTAGCATTGAGCTTGTTTACTTATTTTGTTTGTTTTTTGAGACATTTCAGTCTATTTCTTTCTATGTAGACCAGGCTGCCTTTGAATGAATTCATAGCGACCTGCCTGCTTCTACCTTTTGAGTGCTAAGATTAAAGGCATGCATCACCATGCCTCACCAAAGGTTACTCTAGTAAAGTTCCAGTATTCCTCTGTGTCATTTATAATCACAAAAAGAAAGGATGGGAGTAGATGGATTAGTGTCATATTCCTCTACAGTTTAAGACATCATGATTCATAATATAAGTTTGTGATCTTCTTGAGCTTTTCTAAATGTACAAAGAATGTTAATCTTGTCACTTAATCCATATCATATATATTTATTTAAAGAAAAATTTAAAGATGGTTATAATTTTTAAAAAGGCTATAAAAATATTAGAGTCACTAACATAGATATAAATTGACCATACTTCTTTTGATATAAGACTAGTTCCTCAAAATCAATGATTATGTTTTATATACAGAATTTTCCTTAAACTGACTTTCTTTTGTCGCTTACTCTTTTTTCTTTCTCCTTTCCTTCCTCCATTCTTCTCTTCCTTTCTTACGGTGTTCTCATAAGGTTATCAGTAACATTGGAACCATCTTTAATTCAAGCAGAAATAATTTTAGTTGTTTTTTTCTTCCTTTTGAGATTTTTGAGATTCTCACTTCATAAGAAGTGTTGAAATACACACACACACACACACCCCATTTTCTAGGAAGACATGACTCAATTTTGTGCAAAAAAGCAAGGTTGCACCTTAGATGATTTACCATTTTTAGCTCATACTACTGAGAGGTCAGGATTATAGTGCATTATTCATAACTGGAAAATGTTAACAGGAACTTAAAATTGCCTTAATTATTATTAAATGAATCATATTCCTCTTAAATGGCTTTTAATCTGTGATGCTATAACCATTGGGAACAAGTTTCCAGGATGACTGATGACAATAAAAAGTAATTATAGGTTTTTTACATTGTTACATACTTTAGTATATTTCTTATTTTCTTTCTTGAAATGAAATGGATTCATTCTAAGTTCATTAGAAATGTTTTTTTAGTCCTATAAAATACCTTGAGTTCATTAGCCTGCCGCTTAAAGTTGTCATAAGGAATGGAAAGACATAGTTCAGAAATGGAGCTCATAATTTATCATGGATAAAACTCTAGTTTCAATTCCCAGAACCACAAAAATTAAAAATTAAAATTATTTTGAATATTTAACATTTTAGTAAAGGAGTTTTCATTTCAAATATAAAATTGAAAAGCCAATATTGGTATAATTTATATTAACTTAAGTATACTTACCAGTATTTTCTATAGCTTTCACCATAACTGCTTTTTGTGCATATCAAGTTATGTTTTTACGTTGTTATGTTTATAATATCTGCAAACCTGTTTTTTAAGAACTTGCTTGTAGCTACTCAAGATATGTCTTGGTAGGTTCTTTGTTGCTGTCACAGGTCCATTTGTAACTGTAAAGACCCCTGTAAAAGACAGTGGTATTATATTTATATGTATGCAAATCTTCTATCCCTCAGGAGCTTTTCATTAAAATTCACCAGTGGATGAATTGGGGATTTGGTTGAAATAAAAACTCAAGAAAAGATTGTTTATACAGCTGCTTTCAAGCAAAGACCGAAATCTCATAGGAGGGTGAATGAATACATTGTTGCTGGGCCAAGCTCAGAAATTTCTTGAGTAGTGTTTTTATAAAATATAAAATCATTACATATGTTGGATCTTTGCCCTTGCCCTCACCTCCCCACATTCCTTTCTCTTTCCCTTCTACATAGTCTTCTTTCTTAAGAAGGGATGATTGTTTATTTTTGTTTTATAGAGACAATTGAAAAATATTTTGTCGTCTTGTAAGACTTAAATAGATAAGTAACCTTAGAGTAATATTTTAAATCACCGCTTTTAGATTATGAAACCCAAGAAAGGCATGAAATCCATGTATCTTTCTTTTATAAACTACTGTTTATGAAAGTAGGCTTTTTAATAGGAATTCAATAAGAATCATATTGCTAAACTCCATTAACTGTTCATTGGCCAACAATAGGAATGTCATTTTAAAATATGACTTAAGAGCTTTAAATGTCATGTAAAAGTTAATTCTTAAATTCTCAGCAAGCAATTATTGTTTATTAAGAAACGTTTTACAGAGGTTAAATTGTGGCTGGAGAGGCAGTGTTTCCTCTGTAGGAAGCAGTGATCAGTTAAGTTGTTTCTACAGCACAGTATTAGCTAAGATACTGCCATTTCATCTGTATGGTTAGGTGTGTCTTCTCTCACTGGGGCCAGACCAGGAGTCCTCTCCTGTATATGTATTGGTGGCTTCATATCAGCTCATGTATGCTGCCTTGGTGGCTCAGTGGCTAAGAGATCTCTTGGGTTCGGGTTAGTTGAGACTGCTGGTCTTCCCATGTGACTGCTCTCCTCAGCTTCTTCCAGCTTTTCCCTAACTCAGCCACCAGCTTCTGTCCATTCGTTGGGTGTAAATATATATGTCTGACTCTTCAGCTGCTTGTTGGGCCTCTCAGAGGACAGCCATGATAGTAGGCTCCTGTCTGTAAGCACACCATAGATAGCATGAGTAATAGTGTCAGGCCTTGGAGCCTCCGCTTGAGATGAATCTCAAGTTGGGCCTGTCACTGGACCTCCGCTCAGTCTCTTCTCCATTTTTGTCCCTGTAGTTCTTTTAGACAGGAACAATTCTGGGTCAGAGTTTTTGACTGTGGGATGGCAACCCCATCTCTCCACTTGATGCCCTGTGTTTCGATTGGAGGTCCTGATCTCCAATCACCAGGGCACCCAGGGCAACATGCAAGGACCCCCTCCCAAATAACCCCAGTAGTTAGGACCCCAGAGTTGTACAGTGGACTCAGGACTCATCCCCTCCACTTGAAGTGTATGTATCTTTAAAAAAAAAATTATTTATTTATTTTATGCAAGTGCTCTAGCTGCATGTTCACCTATATACCAGAAGAGGGCATCAGAATTCATTATAGATCTTTGTAAGTTACCTTTGTAAGTTGTAAGTGGTTGCTGACGATTGAACTCAGGACCTCTAGAAGAACAACTAGTGCTGTTCCCTGAGCCATCTTTCCAGTTCCTATATGTATCTTCTTACAACTGCTTCTTCCTTCCTTGATTACTATCAGACAATTATTATTCTTAGCCACTGGAAAGAATTTAGAGTCCAGAGGGAATGGAAGGAAAGCAGGAATATCTTTTTCTGATCAACATTTTATATGATGGCAATATAATGTATCCTGTATTTTCATGTTTCAAAAAATAACCTAGCTTATCTTGATAAGACTCATTATAAATGTTATTTAATATCTAAGCAATATTGAGTGTAAAAATATTCCAAGATTTATAAAGTATATAAAATGCTATTCAGATGAATTTCAAATAAACAGTAGCACAAAATATGAATCAGGAATCTCAGGTTGTTAAGAAAGAGTATGCTCTCCATGGAGGACGAGTTCTGGGAAAACATTGAAGTCTTATCTCAATACATTTCTCTAATGTGATCATTTTTTTTTCTTTGCAGATTTAAACCACTTTTCTAAATTACTTCCTGTATCTTACATTTTTACCACATTATCCACTTCTATATGATTCCCCTTTGGAACTCCTTGCCTTTCTCCCATATCAGGATACTTATCTCACCACTTTTCCAAGTCCTGTTACCAACTTTTAATTATTCATTCAACAACCAATTATTAAGGGCCTATTTGTTAGGCAGGAATTGTTCTAAGCAATATGATTAAGAAGCTAAACAGAATCAGACATAGTCCATTTCTTCCTGGAGCTAATATTTTATCAAGAGAAAAACACATGAAGCATGGAATCATACAGAAAACAAAATATATGTTAACTAAAAATTAAAATTGGGCATTATTTTAGAACCTGCTTCATAGTCATAAAAATTATGATACCACTGGTTCTTTTCTTTTTGTTGTTTGCTCCATGAGATTATTGAATAATAATAATATTGACATTCATTTGTTATAGGAAAAGTTTGTTCAGCAGAGGATGTGGCTTTAAACTCTGAAATTGTGAATAAGATTTGTTTCATGTCAAAGAAGGATCATGGATGATATACTGAGACTGTGTTTAATAATGGATGAGACCATTTGTTTCAGCAGTTACTTTATGCCAAGATTATCTATTTCACTCAGAATTAATGAGCCTGTTAAAATGATTAGTTATAACCTAAAGGTAAAATTTACCTCTATATCAACATACTTCTATACATAGCATTTAAGTGAAATTAATACCATTGACCACATTATCTGTTGATTGTGATTTCTTATTGAGGATAACATGGGTATAATTCTGAATAATATATTCTATAGGTCTTTTCATGCACTTACCCTACTAGGTATATAGTAAAAAGGATTATTAGTACTGTTGAATCAAATATCTTAAAGACATGTTTAGAAAATATGCATACTGAAGTAAATATGGCTGAAATAGCTGACCCAGTGGTGAGACCAAGCTGGAGGATTAGCTCCTACCAGAGTATCCTCTCTTTAACAAAATGCAACGTGGCTACTAATCGCTATTCCATCTATTGAAGACAAATAGAGGATTTCAGAGCATGGGTCTGAATAAAATCTTTAGTCATTCTTTCATTTTCTCATATTTTCCATTCATTTTCTCTAGTCTTGGAGCAAGGTCACTCCCCTCCCTCCCTGCATGAAATATCTGTCCATTTTAATCGCTTTTTTGTCATTGAGTTTAGTATTATTTTTATATTCTGAAATTAATACCGTGTTAAAGGTACGATTTACAAATATTTCTTCCTTGTGTGGGTTTTCATTTTTCCATATTAATAGTATCCTTTGCTACACAAAAGTCTCAGATTTTGATGAAGTAAAAATTATGTGTCTTTTCTTTAGTTAACTGTAATTTATATGTCTCACCATAAAAAAATTGTATGTTTTCCTTTTGAAGTAAGCATAGGAATAAAATTTTTTATTTGAAATTTTCATTATCTTAAATGAGCATGTAGTCTTTCACACTTTGATTCAAATAGAATCTGCCTCTTACCATTTATCTTATCCATGGAATTTTCAGTTCTATTAATGTGTTGTTATATGGAATCAGATGTTCTTACATATTGCAGCACCATTAAAGAAAATAAATATAAATATATATTTTTCTACATGACAACCCATTTTGACTAGATGGAGAGCACAATATATATTTCTTTAACAAAATCCTTTCGTTGAATTAAGGGTTAAGAACAGATAGTCTTATATGAGAGATTTGCTTGTTTTTACCTATTGAATGTTTTAAAATTATATCTTAATCATATATCCTTCACATTAATGCCTAGACAAATTACATTCTATGTTATAGTGCTTTGCATACTTTAATAAATCTAGGTTCTTCATTGGTATAAGCTAGTTAAGTATCATTATTATTTTAGCTTTTCATTATATGGGTAACCATATTTTCATGGTCCTAATTGAATTTTGCATATGTAAATGATACAATTAAACCTTTCGATAGAAATACAAGCTCTTTAGCATTATAAATGGGAATGTTTTTGACTAGTATGATCAAAATGGTTGCTCTGGAGGATTGAAAGCAATCTTTCTCACTTTTTCTCCATTCTCAATTCAGTGTAGTATTTAAAAGCAGGGAGAATGAACTTGCCTTCATGTGCTACCTTACCCTTTCTAAGGTGTAGAATCCTAGGCATGTCCCAGATTTTCCAATTTCTTGCTACAAAATCAAGCGAGTAATATGCAATAAGTTTGTTTTAAAAAATTAAATGAGAAAATATTTGTAAAGAGTACTTAAGTTAATGTTTGGTACACAATGGAGATACAAATATATATATATATATATATATATATATATATATGTATGTATATAATCGGTCCCTCAGCCTTAGTTCTATGGAAATAAAAGAAAGCTATGAAAAGAATAGTCTTTGTCTAAAATAAAATAGGACAGAGTAATTGGGGACAAACCTAGACAAAAGTTGTCTTCTTTTTCTATTACATTTGATTTTCTTCAACTGTGTATTTGCAGAAGGTTGACTGAATGATTGCAGTGACTGAAATAAAGAAGTGTTTGCAAAGTCACCGTGTATTGTATTGGTTTCATTGTTGTCTAAGGACTAGGGACAAAGTTTTCCCTTCCATTTATTTGAATGCAGCTTTAGAATGTGTATCTGTCATCTTTCCATTTTGCTCATTTGCTGAAAATATGCCAGCATGGAATTTAGCTTCGGTAATTTTTTTCCCATTTGGCTCTTGTTATTAGAGAAATAGTTTTAACTAGCATTGTTTTTACCTGTGTGAAAAGTATGGTTCTGTTAGTGAATGTTATTTTGTCTCATATAACTACAGTTTCTCTCCCCATTATGCTATCTTTTTTTACAAGAATGTAATACAATTTATTGGTGGAAGGTTTTTTGGTTTGGTTTGGTTTGGTTTTGTCTTCTATGATCTGATATAGTCTGATTTAGTCAGAACAGATCCAATCTCAAAACCTCTGGGACTACTTTTTCATCCTGATTTTTCTGGTCAGTTACTTACTGGGTCTACTTAGGGAGTTACTTAATCCTGCTCCTTTTCCTCCCATTAATTTTCTTATCCAGTTTACATCCCCATCACTACATCACTTCCAAGTTCTCCCCTTACACAATCCCACCCCCATTCTCCCCATCCTTGCTCTTTTTAACCTCTTAAGCTTTAAAACTGATATAGCAATAGTTTCCTGGCCTTATTTGATACTTCCCTATCTACTCTCCGTTCTCACGAATATCCTATCATCTCCTGAAGGAATATTCTCTTTGCCTTTTAATTTCTAAATTACTCCTCATCCCCCTCACTGTCTGGCTTCTGTTTTTATTGTTTTAACACACTTTTGTCTAAAATCACTGATGATTTAATTGTCAAATACAGGCTAGTTTCATTCCTTATATGAATGGAATGCTGTGTTTGATTTACTACTTGTCTTTCCTAACTACTTTGTTATCTGTTCTCTTTGAACTACTTTCTGTTCTCTTTAAAAATGCAGTTTTCTGGAGCTATCTTTCAGGTGTGTGGCCCAATATATCTTTGACCTCATGCACCTTTCCCAGAACATCCTACCCATTTATATCTTTGCTTCCTTCACTAATTATCTTAATATATCAAATTGTAATAATCATTTTGCATACCTATCTCAGCCTTTAAAGGTCTGAGGTCTGTTGTGTTTATTATCTTTCTATTACAAGCATTCAGGGCTGTGTGTGACTCATAGGTTCCGCATCTTCCCTTTGTTGATTGCATGAACATTTTCATTTTCAAAATAAAATCCTGTTTTTTTTTGTGACACTATCACATATTTCGTATACACATATAGTATAGGATCTTAAGACACTTAGCATACATTTGCAATGAATAGTGCCAATGTACATGATTATTTTGCTTTGAGACTTTCTGAACCTTCATATACATTATACAGTAGTCTTAAAGTACTTAGGTGGGAGTCTCTCATTTTCTTACACTCATTCTACCTAGACTTGTATCTACTATCTCCTTATTTTCTCTTTCTCTTTTTTTATTCCCTCTATTTCACTAGAGATAAATGGGTCTTTTCTATACATAAACATTTCAAGTATCAATATCTTAACAAAAGAAAACCAAACAGCCCCATATTTTTCAGGTATCCACTTCCTGCTCTCTTCTCTTATTATAGTCTGCTTGGAAGACTCCTCAACTCATTCAATGCTGTCTTATTCCACCACCATGAAAACAGCACCCATAAAGAGAAACCATAAGCAGCATGATATATTCCGTTAATATAAGTCAAACGTTCTTTAAATAATGAGGTAGTTTGTGGTCTTCCAATCGTATTTTTCTTTCTCCCCTGCTATGTGCATATTGGTGAGGGCTAAAATTATTTCACTTGGTACAGCAAAACAAAGATAATTATATGCTGTCAGGAACCAGACTGCTTTTAGGACTAACTTTTTCCCCACTTGGGGCTATGTATCTCCATTATAGGACTTTGTTGTTTTGGTATACGTGTCTTAACCATGTCTCTTTTTTTCTCTTCTTGCTTAGTATTTCTACCCTCTCCTATTTTTTTGCTAAAATGTAGCCAATAGTGGAATCTTAACTCCCTTTTTGATATAACCAATGCCATTAGTTTGTGATAATTGTTTCATTGTCTTGATAATCCTTGCCTAAAATTCTAGAGACCTAATCATAATATTCCAATTAGCCATCTGTGCCAGTCTACTTTAAAGATGATTGAACCTAGCACAGTCAGTAGCCTGGACAGTCCTTATTAATTGCCATGGTAATTTGAAAAAAATATTCTTAAAGCATGAAATTCAATGTGACTATATTTTAAACTTGAGTTAAATCCAAATGATAATGGATTAGGGGATTCATTGCACCTTAAAAAAAAAGAAGAAGAAAAACACTTAGGCTTAAAATGGATGACAGAAAACACAGCGATGGAGGGAATCAAAAGGTTTTTTTAAATCTTTAAGATAGTAAAATTTTAAGTATAAAAAGAATCAATGAATAGAAATTGGATGAAACAGAGTACTTCGTTTTGAAATTATTCAAATAGTGCTATGGTGATAGAAGATAGAAGTCCCGAGTACAGGAAGGCAGATTCATTAGCCTTATATAATGAAGGAAACCCCTCGCTCTGAAATGGTAGTAAATGAAAAGGTTTGATGCACATAACTCTGAAAGTAGGGGGATCTGTTTATATTCATTATTCTGAATATGTGTCTGAAAGCAAAACTTGAAAGATAGATAAAAGTTTTCAATAATTGCCAGGAAATAGGAACCTAACAATGAACACACACACACACACACACACACACACACACACACACACCATATAGAGATTGAGAATAAATGAATGATTTGACTAGTCCAAAGTCCAAACGGAATCAGATCGCGGCGTGCCATAGTAGGAGTTATTGCTTGCTTTCCATCTGTCCATTGATTGGTTTACTTCACCTGGTTTTTTTCTATTCTGTTCTAATTTTATTTTGTAGGTCTTGATGACTGCTTACAGCAGTATATTAAGAACTTTGAGAGGGAGAAGATCAGTGGAGACCAGCTGCTACGCATTACACATCAGGAGCTAGAAGATCTGGGAGTCAGCCGTATTGGCCATCAGGAGCTGATCTTGGAGGCAGTCGACCTTCTGTGTGCACTGGTAAGGACTGAAATTGACTGAAAAGGAGACATTTAATGTCTCTCTTCCACTATCCACTTATTTGTCTTTTTTTCCTCCTCCTCTTTTATAGTCTAAATATAGTTGGAGAAAATTCTCGTTTTTAGCTAAGTATAGCATTTGTATACTTCTGTAAATTTATTACATTAATGCTAAATGAGAAAGAAGCTTAAACGTCAACTAGTAATGACCACATGAAAAGCGAGTTGAAGCTAAGCTAAAGGATTTTTTAAAAAAACTTTTTATTGTTTCTTTGTGGATTTTACATCAAACACACCAACTTTACTCATCTCTCAATCCCCTCATACCTGCCCTCCTCACTTAACATCCTCCCTGCCTAATAGAAAAAAAAATCTCATTGTGGAAGCTGTAGGGTATCACAGTGTGTCTTATGTAGACCTTTTTGCCCACACTTTTTTTGTTCATAAATGTCTATTGCATTGAGTCATTGGTCTGGTTTAATAGTGATGCTTTATATACACAATTATATGTAGTCACTTGTTAAATCCACTTATAAAATTTGAACTATTAAATAATCTTGTTTTTACAAAAATTTAAAGAAAATTATTTAGATTTTATTTCCATACATAATCAGTAAAAATAAACTACAAAACATTATATGGTCACTTTCTTTAGTTAACAAATAATGCATAATGAATTAAAAAATCAATATCAAACTAAGCTTTCTCTAAGCTTGTGGTAATGTGTTAGATATTCTGGTATTTGATGTAGTCAGAATTTTTCCAGATTAAGTAAGGTAAAACTAATCTGAATGGATTTAAATTCTTACAATTATTTGAAAGAGAAGGAACCTAACAATATAAAGACAAAGTATGTAATTTTATAACCTAAAATTTGAATGTTAGCCCAACTAGTTACAGGTAACATGTCAACAAGTCTTTATACTGTACCACAGTTTGTTTAAAGGTCAGTAACTCCTGCCTCCTTGTAGTGACCTGAGACATATGGAATTATGTTTGCATAGTGCCTAATTCTAGCACACATTATATCTTCAACAAACTGTTTTTGAGATGATGGTTTATAAAATCAAGTAGATAATTAAATACAGATCAACAGGTATATCGATTTATATACCAGTAATCTTTTAACTGTGTCTAAGACTTAATTTTTGTCCCTTTGTAAAATATATTTCAGGAGACTGACAAGAAAATAAGTTGCAATGACCAAAATATAGAATATGAGGTAAATATTAGGGGAATATAGTGAAAATAACTTTTTATTAAACTGCATAAGTATATATTGCATAATTAGCCTAATGGAGGATATGTATGTGTTTAATATGTAGAGAGAGTAAAAGAATGGTATTACACATAGATAAAATAATGTATACACACAGAGAGACAGAGACAGAAAGACAGACAGACAGACAGACACACACACACGAGGTGAGAGATAGAGAGTAAGTGAGAGATATTGATTGATTGATTGATTGATTGATTGATATGTCAATTCAGACCAAAATATGGATGCACACTCTATTGAAATCAGGTTTAAGCAGTTACACCTGAAGTAAGGGACCATACTAATGGTAAGGAAAGGGCCCAGTGTTTTAACACAGTAATCTCCAAGTTCATGTTGGGGTGGCCCTGAAGTTATTGTAGAAATAGAATTAGATTGTAGAGAGCTGCTGATCTAGCAGTGTCTGAGTCTCTGTTTGCCACATTTTACAGTATTTATAACTCAGTGTTTCAGATACTGAACTGTATATAAAGATGCAAGGGGGTCTGACACCTTCTTTAGACCTCTATAGGTATTGCTCTTATTTGGTACACAAAATAAATGTTGGCAACATACCCATACATATCACATAAAATCAAAACAAAACCCTTTTTTTCTTTTATTTTCTTGGATTTTTTATTTACATTTCAAATGTTATCCCCGTTCCCAGTTCCCCCTCCAGAACCCCTCTGTCTCCCCCAGTTTCTATAAGGGTGCTCCCCAACCCACCCAGCCACTCCCACCCACCTCCCCACTCTGATATTCTCTTACACTGAGGCATCTATCCTTCACAGGACCAAAGGCCTCTCTTCCCACTGATACCCTACAAGGCCATCCTCTGCTACACATGGGGTTGGAACCATAGGTCCCTCCCTGTGTACTCTTGGGATGGTGGTTTAGTCTCTGGGAGCTCTGGGGTTGGTTGATACTGTTGTTCTTTAAGGGATTTCAAACCCCTTCAGCTCTTCAGTCCTTTCTCTTAACTCCTCCATTGGGGTCCCCATGCTTAGTTCGATGGTGAGCATCTGCATCTGTATTTGTCAGGCTCTGGCAGAGTCTCTCAGGAGACTGCTATATCAGGCACCTGTCAGCAAACACTTCTTGGCATCCCCTATTGTGTCTGGGTTTGGTGGCTGTATATGGGATGGATCCCCAGGTGGGGCAGTCTCTGGATGGCCTTTCTTTCCTTCAGTCTCTGCTCCACACTTTGTTTCCATTTTTTGTTCCCCCTTCCAAGAAGGACTGAAGCATCCACACTTTGGTCTTCCTTGTTCATGGGCTTCATGTGGCCTGTGGATTGTATCTTGGGTATTCTGAGCTTTTGGCTAACACACTTATGTGTTCCTTGGTTTACCTACTCAAGATGATATTTTCTAGTTCCATCCATTTGCCTAAGAATTTCATGAAGTCATTGTTTTTAATAGCCGAGTAGTACTCCATTGTGTAAATGTACCATATTTTCTGTATCTGAGTCCTGAGGTTCATGACTATCTAGTTTTTGACCTTTACAAAAAAAAAAAAACAAAAACAAAAAAAAAAAACCAGGCATGGTACTGGTACAGAGACAGGCAGGTAGATCAATGGAATAGAATTGAAGACCCAGAAATGAACCCATACACCTATGGTCACTTGATCTTGGACAAAGGTGCTAAAACCATGCAATGGAAAAAAGATAGCATTTTCAGCAAATGGTGCTGGTTCAACTGGAGGTCAGCATGTAGAAGAATGCAAATTAACCCATTCTTATCTCCTCGTACAAAGCTTAAGTCCACGTGGATCAAGGACCTCCACATAAAACCAGATACACTCAAACTAATAGAAGAAAAAGTGGGAAATAGTCTCAAACACATGGGCACTGGGGAAATTTTCCTGAACAAAACACCAGTGGCTCATGCTCTAAGATCAAGAATAGACAAATGGGATCTCATAAAACTGCAAAGCTTCTGTAAGGCAAAGGACACTGTGGTTAGGACAAAACGGCAATCAACAGATTGGGAAAAGATCTTTACCAATCCTACATTTGATAGAGGGCTAATATCCAAAATATACAAAGAACTCACAAGTCCAGAGAATCAAATAACCCTACTAAAAAAACAAAACTTTTAAATTAAAAATTACTAGTGTAGTGCACCTATTTCAAAAGGAAGTTATTTAGAAGGAACCATGTGACGAAGACAAGCTGTAAGAAAAGAGCGATGGAGTACATGAGAAAATGAAATGTGGTTTGCTGTCTTATATGATGGTATATATTGGAAGAAAAGGTCACATACATATTCCTGTCATATAATTTTTAATTTATTTCTATGGTAGTATAGTTGGTTCTTTGGGAAGAATGCTTGTCTAATTAGCATTTTTCTTTAATTTTCTGTTTCAACAATTTAGCATGTACAAGCATTGAATTAATATCATCACTGAATCAAACTTCTAGAGGAACTGTGACTTTTTCCTCTAGCCTATATAGCCTTTGATTCTGAAATTTCTGTTCTTAATATAAAGAAGGCAAAAAAAATTACCAAATGTATTTTGTTTATTTTAAGCTATGCTAGCTTTTTCTCTTGTTCTAAAGTTAGTCCCTGTCTTAGTCAGGGTTTGTGTTCCTGCACACAAACATCATGACCAAGAAGCAAGTTGGGGAGGAAAGGGTTTATTCAGCTTACTTCCATTCAGCTTATATTTCCAAATCCCCCAAGAAGGTCAGGACATGAACTCCCACATGGTAGGAACTTGAAGGCAAAAGTAGATACAGAAGCCACGGAGGAGTACTGCTTACTGGCTTGCTTCCCCTGGCTTGCTCAGCTTTCTTTCTTATAGAACCCAGGACCACCAGCCAACGGACGGCACCACCCACAATACACTGGGTCCTCCCATCCTTAATCTCTAATCGAGGAAAATGCCTTGCAGCTGGATCTCATGGAGGCATTTCCTCAAGGGAGGCCCTTTTCTCTGTGATGACTCCAGCTTGTGTCGACTTGACACACAAAACCAGCCAGTATAATACCTATGAAGAATAATTATTGTAGCTGTTAAAAAAAATGAAAGGATTTATTTAGTCATTTTTCTTTTTCTTTTTTTGAATAATATTCATTGAGTATCCTATATATTATATATACAATGTTATTCCAAAAAGAAGATATTTATGATTTGGAGGCTCATTAATTCTTTCAATCTATGATGCTATATCATTCTTAAACAAAGGCATAAATATTATTGAAAATTGTAAAAGCATAAAGTATGAGTGGTTTATTTTGTGGCCCTTAGTTTGTGTGCTGACAATATATTTTATTGAAAATCATAAGTGAATTGTTTATGATTAATAAACATAATTATCAGTATACAAATTCTTTTTATTTCATTTTATATATTCTTTTCATAGAATAGATATTTTGTATGAAAAATCCGAGGTCGGGAATTGATAAGATGTGTTTCTTTAAACCGTAATTGCTTAAATTATTCAAAATTATCTGCTTTCTAAAATGTTTCATTAAAGCACATCTTTGACAATTCACAAATATTTACAAAGAAAAGTATTTAATTCTAAGTACCCGCTGTTTGGTGCATTCTGATTGAAATAATGTTGAATTTTTTGCTAGATGAGAATTTCCACTAGTTTGAAAACTTGATTTCCTAAAATGTGGTCCATGCTTCTTCATGTCTTTCATGTATAACATTTCAAATGCAAATAAATAAAATGGAAGACTTGCATGGATGGAGTGCTAATTCATTAAGACTAGACTTTCTGTCGGTCTGTTAGTTCTAAATCATGACTGGTTCCTGGCCCATGTGTTAGTAGCCAAATATATGAACATATAGGTAATAAAGAGGACAAAGAAAGCAGTTAAGTACAGCTCATAAAGAAACTTTTGTTTTCTTAAATAAATCCTTTTGATAACAGCTACGTTGGTTTAAATTTCTGTTGCTGATGAAACACTGACTAAAAAGTAACCAGGGAGAAAGGTTTGTTGTTTTTTTTGCTTCCCATATCTCAATCCTTCATTTGAAAGAATTCAGGGCAAGAACAAAACAGGGCAGAGACCTGAAACGAGCTGATCCGGAGGCTGTGAGGGAGTCTTGCACTTCATAGCTTGTTTAGACTACTTTCTTATAGCACCCAGCTCCACTGGCGAAGGGATGGCACCACTCACAATGGGTTAGCTTTTTCTATATTGATCATTAATCAATGAAATGTCCTACAGACTTCCCAGCATATACCCAGGTACTATGGAAGCATTTTTCTCACTTAAAGTTTACTCCTCTCAGATGACTAGTTTGTGTCAGGTTGACATAAAAACTAGCCCCTAACAGTGGAAGAGGGGGTTTCTCTGATTCTTTTGCCTGCTCTTGGGACTCTTTTATTCCTATTGGGTTACCTCATCCATCATTGATAGGAAGCTTTGTGCCTTATTTTATTACATCTTTTTATGCAGTGTTCTGCTGATAGCACTGGACAGCCTGCTGTTTTCTGAAGAGAAATGGAAGAGGTGTGGATCTGAGGGAGAGTGGAATTAGATGGGGTAGGGATGGGGTAACTTCTGGGGCTGTGGGAAAAGGAAAAAAGGCTGTGATTGAATGTAATATATGAGAAGAATAAAAAACATTATAAATTGGACCAAAACACTGTATTAAACACAAAACATGAAAAAAAAACTAGCCTGCACATTTTTATTATAGTCTTTCCCTTGATGTCGTCACAAGCAGGCATTTGACTGTGGGCTCCACTAAGTCAGAAATCTATCTTAGTCATTTGTAATTCTAACATTGCCCTACTCCCATCATGTAGGATGAAGAAAAGCTTTTAATGAATAAAGGAAATACTGACATTAGATGTATTTTTCTCTTTTATTATTCAGAATTATGGCTTAGAAACAGAAAATCTAAAAACCCTTTCTCACAAGTTGAATGCGTCTGCCAAAAATCTACAGAACTTCATAACAGGAAGGAGGAGGAGCGGCCATTATGATGGGAGGACCAGCCGAAAATTACCAAATGACTTTTTGACCTCAGTTGTGGATCTGATTGGAGCAGCCAAGAGTCTTCTTGCTTGGTTGGACAGGTAGTCTCTTCCCTGTGTTTCGTAACTAACCCCTTATTATACAAAGGTTTATACCATAGCATTATTTCATATTTCCTTATGAAAATATTAGGCAGATCGAAACACAAAGTAATTAAATTTTGTGACTAATAAATCATAAGAAAATTTGATTATGATTCATAATAGTTTGGGGTCAACATCATATAAATATGAATCTTTTAGGAAATTTTATATCAAGATAAATCTACAATCACTAATTTATCTCTGTCAAGCACTATTTTTGTTGTTTTATAAGCAAAATTACTCTTTGCCCGTTGTAACAAAATGAACAATTTCTCCTGAATTTCTTCCTGTATTGTTAATGATCTTCTTTAAATAAGTAATGAGTAAGTAGATGTTGCTACATTTTTAGCATGTGTAGATCATCTCCCTATCATCGTTTTGTACATGTCTTGTGATGTATGATATAAAATTTATAATATAAAATATAAACATTACACTTTTATATTTGGTTAAATATTGCCATGAAATTGTATTACAATTAAAATGAAACTAACTGAATGCTCTGTTTCCATAGCTCATGGTGTTGTTGTTGAATAATCCATAAGAATTTCTGATAATTTAGTCTTGTCAAAATGTCTCCTCCAATGAATGTTAGTAAAATACAAATTGGCCTTTTAAAAAATGAGACCTTATATATAAAGTAAAGGTTTTATACATTTTTTAGTGTTAGTTTTAGTTTTTTGAGGCTAAATAAATAAAATGTATTTTAATATACAATAACATTATGAAGTTCTAATTATACCTATGTCAACTACACTGATCAATTGTTCAAAGTAATTGCATTTTTAAATTTTTTTGAGAATTTCATATATTAAAACTGTGCTTATTTAAGTTCTACCACACACACACTCTTTCCTCCAGCTCTTCCACACCTTCTCAACACATAACTTCTTTTATTATTTATTAAGCACACACACACACACACACACACACACACACACACACACACACTCACACTCCTCCACACACATGGGTTCATTTAATGTTTGCTCAGTGTATATGTGTTTAGAAGATAACCTTTAGTTGGCTAGCCTATGAAGTTATTTGAAAATACAAACTATTTTGTGATATTTAATTAGTAAAGGAATACTAAGAATATGATGATGCTTAAGTTGCTTCAGTACGTAAATAAGGCCTAGGGACTAGTAGGAGCCGAAGAGTCATCAGATGGGGGTATTTGTTGAAGTTAAGCCTTGGTTCTTGTTTCCCAGCTCCATGTCCCCAGAAATAAGATTCAGAGTCAAAGTATATTTACAAACACCTTGGCCATATAGCTAGGCTCTTCTCTGCTAGATCTAACTTAAAATAGCCCATTTATTCTAGCCTACATTCTGCCCCATGGCTGCTTACCTGTGCTCAGGCACCGTGCATCTCTCTCTTCACATCTTCCTAGGAATCTCCCGTCTCCTCCTCTCCCAATTCTATCTCCCCCAGTGTCCCTGCCTTCTGTTTTGTGCCTAAGCCATATGCCATAGGCTTTTTAATTGACAGGCGATGTATGCATACAGTACACAAGATGGTCTCTCTCCACCTATTTGTGATGAATAAGACTGTCTGAGTTGGCTGACCCAGTGAATAATTAAAATAGGCAAACCACCATTGAGCAGCAGATGGAAGGAAAATAATAGAATGTGTTTTGGATTATGGCACTTGATTTTCAAAATACTTAAACCTTAAGTAACATGCTATATGACTTTGTTATGAACTAACCTATTGATCTAATTATCTATTCTTTTACCGCGATAGGTAGTTCAAGACAGCAAAGTTTTTCTTATACTTTGCTCATGGACACCATAGTTATTCAGAAGAGGTTCCAGCCTGTACTTTATATTTTATGTAGAGATTTTCAAGGGAACAGAGAGATATGGGATAAGAGATGATCCCTGTGGACCAACAACAATTGAAAAATGGATAGAAATTCAGCTCATGCTAGGCAGTGGTACTGTACGCCTTTGATCCCAGGATCAGGAGGCAGAGGCAGGTGGATCTCTGAGATTGAGGCCAGCCTGGTCTACAGAGTGAGTTCAGGACACCCAGGGTTATACAGAGAAACCCTGTCTCAAAGAATGAAAATGAAAGTCTAGCTCATGAAAAAAATGTGAAAGTGTAATCAGCATAGAAGGAATTTATGTGAATGTAGTGCCATGGAAGCAAAAGGAACAAAGAATTTGAAGGGAAAAAAGGCAGTTATTAATAGGGTAAGATGTTATTATAAATATTAAGTTACTATTAGAATAGTAATTTACATATAGTAAATCATTAGTTTATTAATAATGATAGCCTTTAATTATGAGTATTTCAAGTAAATAGCATATATGAATGTTAGCTTTCTTTGGAAAGTAAATAATAAAATGCTGTTTTTCTGTTCTGCTGTTTTGTATTCACTGTAGTTGAGAGGACTTGAGTATCAGAGAACTAAGTGTAAAGAAACTTACAAAGAGAAATTTGATAGAAAATATATTTCTAAAATTTAATTCTTCTTAATTTCACCCATTTTATTTGAATGAGTCCCAAAAATTGTGTTTAATCAAGATGCAAGCTTAAGAACAATTCATTTCATTATTGTTCCAAACCGTATGTTATATATCTTATTTTGGTGATTTTCAAAAGCTGTTCTTACTAATCAGTCTTACTTTTCCCTTTGTAGGTCACCATTTGCTGCTGTGACAGACTATTCAGTCACAAGAAATAATGTCATACAACTCTGCTTGGAGTTAACAACAATTGTGCAACAGGTATTAACTGACAACATTTTATTTTGTTGAATTACTATTTATTTTATATTTTAAAAATGAGCAAATGATTCTTTAACTTTTAACCCTTTTTATTTTATTGTTACATGTATTGATGTTATGCTGTGTGTATATATGTTTGTGTATCATGTGCATGTTTGATACCTCTAAAAGCCAGAAGGTTGGATCTCATCTATGACTAGAGTTATAGATGCTTGTGAGCCACCATGTTGGTGCTGGAAATTGAACCCAAGTCCTCTGTAAGAGCAGCTCATGTTCTTAATCACTGATCCATTTGTGCAGCCCCTAGCCAATGGATCTTTAAAATCAAATAATCTGTTGTAAAAGTATGCATGTATCATAAGTTTTGTTTATTGGAAGATATAAAATGAACTGGAGTGCCTAACTTCATTATTTTTATATCATGTCTGTTAGTCTCACCTTCAATGGAATGTCTAAACTATATCACTTTTACAAAATTAAATCACTCAATTCAGATTTTCTGCTCTGATATTAGTAGTTTCACTTTGTGTATACAAATAAATAATATATCTGGCAGTTTTTAATAATAATTAACTGCCTGAGTGATTTTTTTTTCACTGAAAACTAGCTAGAGATACCAAAATCAAATGCCTTTAGGAGTTCAACAACTAGTATATATGTTTGAATCAATTCTTTTATAAAACAATGAGAAATGACAGAAATTGAAGTAAATTTACTAGTAGATCTACAGAAATGTATTTAAATCAAATAAGTATGTCTTGGATGTCTGATGTTTATATAGCTATAACTTTCTATAAGCCTAATGACATTCTATTGCCACTGCTTCTTTCCCAGGGTACCATTTTCCAATGATTCAAGGGGGGAGAGAGAGGGTTAATGTATGTTGATAATTGGATAAGCTAGACAAATTGTGATCGAATTTATCCTTGCATCACCTGTTCTTGATTATCTTCTATAGCTCTCAGGTTGTTATATTGTTTATAATTCCTCAAAAAAATAGGAAATTGTATTAATATAGACTTATTAACTTTATATACTTGTATTCTATCATGTCGATAATTTTTCCATCATATATCTCCCAATTTCGGTTCTTAATATTTTCACTTATGATATAGTGATTTATACTGTGACTCCTCATCATACTTTATAGAAAGCATACCCATTCTCAGGTTGCTCTCAAAGATATGCTGGTATTCTCAATAGAAATTTTCAGTAGCTTAGCTGTTTTGCTCAACCCCCTTTAAACATCTTATTATAAGGCAGTAATGGGTTTAAGTTTTGCTACTGAGAGATCAGGAAACATTAACTAGACTAGAGAAGACATTAATTTATCGGCTGAACTTTAAGTACACTCTGTCTTGATCATCATGAAATTACTGAAATACTCCAAATGTACTTAGAACACAGAAGGACTTTCTGTACCCTCCACCCACTGTATATACTTTGTTTAAAGGATAATGGTGTGCCCTCCTAGGACATTTTGCTCATATGTTACCTACTTCTGTATTTTAAAATTCCGTAACTCATGACATTTGTCACAACTCCTTTTACCGCATTCTCGTTTTCCCATCACATGTCTTGTTTGATGACTTTCCCATCACATGTCTTGTTTGATATGTCATCTTTATTTTAGGACAAGACCTTATGTTCTTGGTTATTATCTTGCCCTAATTTGTACTTAGCTCTGTTGTTCCTTAAAGGAAACATCAAATGCAAACTCACATTAATAAATAATGATATTACATTTGTTTTAGTCTTTCTGTAAGTATAGAATTGATCACCTTTGAAGTAGTTATTGCAACTCTAAGCCAATTTTGTTATTTGCAAATGAATTGCTAGCTTCCATCTTTGGTTTTCAGAGGAGCTAACATGCTGTCCCAGCATAACTTCCATTTATCTTCAAGAACTCCCATGTGTATTAACTGTACTCTAACTCAGACAGATGAATTATCACTAACATAGATTTTAATTTAGCCATTTGTTTTATAATACCTCTGTACAATATGCTGTATATACCTTTGATCTCGGTCTTATTAACATCATACCCTACCTTTGAGGTATTTGAGAAATGCTGCCCCATTTATGAAATTTTTCTGATTTCTCACAGGTGTTTGCGTCTTCTGTATTTTGAATCTTTATTGTAATTTTGATCCTGATACAGTTAAAATTAAATGTAACACCTTGCTCTTGGTCTTCTAGTTTCCCACATATTTGTTATTTTTCTATGTTATTTAAAATGTTAGACTAGGTAATTCTCCTATTCTCTTTTATCCACCCTGGAGGCATGTTCAGTGTTCCATGAGCAGAGGTACAGTTCCTCATCTTCCTTTGCATAACATTTCACATGTCTTCTGAGGCAGTTTCCATGAACAACAGTTGTTTGTTTTGTGATAGTGAATCTATGTGTAGACCTTACTTTTCTATATTTTACAAGATCCAGAAGTAGATTTAAGGTATCAGAAAAGAAGGAATTTTTCTGTACTGAAGGAATATTTAAAGTTTGACAAAGGAACCTATCATGAACAAACACTGAAGTTATATTTTAAAATAAATTTTATATAGTTAACATCTAACAAATTGTCTAATTCAGCAGTTATATATGTATATGTGTACATATATTAATCAAAATTTTATTTGGGGTTATATGAAATACATAAATATAGGAATTAAACTTTAGCTGCCACTTAAAAAGGCTAATTTGAATAAGTAAGGTATAGACTTTAAAAAATATCTAGGACATGCACTTATTACCAGGCTTTCAAGAAATCTCATCTGAACAGTTTTATGCTTTGAAATATGCTGTGCTTAAAATTGTTTTTCACTCAACTTTAATTATTTTTATTCCCTTTGCAACAAGATGAGATGATCAATATCTAAAAATAAACTGTCACAAATGGCTTTTCTCACTTTCTTAACACAAAGGGGTGGTACTAGGGAGTAAGTGGAAAATTCTTATTGATGTTGGATACTCCATTTTAAATAATGTTAAAATTAGGGAGAAAAGGCACTATAAAAATTTTTGGCATTTTTAGTCCAATATAATCTATGTCATTTTTTACATATTCTGGGTTTAGATGAGCTGGGACGTTTGAAGCTTTTAAAGGTATTTTCCCCAACATAAAATTTGTTATAAAAACACTCAAGAAAAGGGGGAAACTTGTTTTAAAAAATCTTAACTGTGAAGCATTCTCAGAAAGAACTAAAGGCTTCTTTCAGAGCCCTGTCAGCAACTAAACCTGAAAAATGAGACAGGTACCCACGCATTTCTTGTCAGAGTTGAAATAATTTCCATGATGCCTGTCTTCGTGGGTATCAGCATAACCTAAAATAATTCTGCTGTACCATTTTAATATTCCCTTCTTCAGACACAAAAACCGAGACTGTCACTAATTAAGAAATGAGCACAGAAGTGTCATTTTGAAAGGTAAAGCTTTGATGAGGTTGAAAATACTTGGGATAAGGGACAAGTATGAAAGCATTTTGGGGAGGAATGTAACCGAGCTCTGTTGAAAGTCATTTCACACTGGACAATTCATGGCATGGCTGCTACAATTTGTAAACATAAGTGATCACATCTAGCTCAAAGTTAACAGAAGGATCAAAGTAAATGAGACTTTAAAATGGATCACAGGTGTCCACTAAAAAACAAGAGGAACCTGAGATTGGACAAGAAGGAGATAAAAGAATTTCATTTAAAAATATGAATTTACAAGTATTTCTCTCCCATTAGTGTTTGTTAGTTTTCTTGGCAAACATTTACACTTTGATTTGTATGCTGAGAGAATAATTTCAAGTGTTGTAGAACAGTTTAAATCATTTTTAGTTGTTAAATTCAGGGTGAAAACTTTTTAAAAAAAATTCAGTTGCTGGCAATATGCTTTTACTTAGTATTGTTTTCTGACTTTTTTTTACTTTGTTCTAATCTTACCTTGCATAGTTATTTCACTTCATTATTAATACATATTTAAGAAAAGAAATGGGTATTATTTTGTTGATACCCTTTAAATATCCTTATTGAAGAATGTTTTGATTTTGGTAAGCAGTCTCACTTAAATTATGTATTTGTGATTTCTAGCCATTTTGTTAACTTTATAATACCTTTTATATAAAAATAATATTAAAATTTTATATTTACTATTGTACAGTTATGATTTTGAAAGTAAAATTATAAACAAGCATGTCAAATATTTCTATTGGAATTTAACTACTTTTATCTGTTTAATTTTGGATTTTTATTCAAGCTTGAGGGAAAATTATAACTTTTTAGGGCAGAGAACTATAATTTGTGGTTTACATTTTTAGAGGATTTATTTTTAAATACTTAAAACCATGGCAGAATTTGTTTTAAAATGTAGCAAGGAATTGATTTTAAAATTTCTATCAATGATTTTATTCATGTTAAAATGCCTGTAAATTTATTAGCAATATCTGTCATAGTCTACTTAATCATATTCCATGTACATGAATATCACCACTTTTATATACTTCATGAACACTTTCTATAATTTATCTCCCTTATTTTATGAGAAAATACTGCGGTAGGATTTGACATGATATAAGATTTGAGCTTAATTGTCCTTAATATGCTTTTAAAAAATGGTATATACACTTGAATTAATTTCTTCAGATCTTAGGTGTTGTCTGTAAAAGTGTATCTTTAACCATCTTGTTAGATCATTACTGAACTTCATGTGAACATTTGAACATTTTGTAGCAGCTTAATAAGTGGCTATTAGAATTATACAGCAAAGAGAGTTTGAAAACAGTTAAGCTGAGCTACTTTTTTGCTTCATCAGAAGCTCAAAGACTGGTACTTTACTTGATTTTGCTGTTGAGTAGTCATGAAATTTTAAAAAATTATGTCTAAAATGAGTGATTTAAAAAAAATCATTTTGAAGCCAGGTATAGTGTCACATGCCTTTAATGCCACTAGAGGCAAGTGGATAGCTGTGAATTTGAGGCCAGCCTGGTCTAAATTAATGAGTTCTAGTATAGCCACAGCTACATAATAATACCCTGTCATGAAATAATTTAAAATAATTTGGTTTAGTTTAGGACATCTTTATATTTTAACGTAAATATACATAATTAGTATTCTGGAGTATTTCTTAAAACATTTAAATGTAATACAAAAATTAATGTTTGTCATATATGAACTTGACACTCATGCATTTATAAATTACTCAAAGCATTAATTTTAATGGTACATTTATAATAGTCCTAGAAAATTTGTGTTTTAAAGGTAATAGAAAAAATCAAACTTTAATTACATACATGTAGAGATATAAAATGGTGATCAACGTTGTGCTTGAATAGGCAGAATATATTTAGTTCATGCAGTATTACGACATGGAAAGCTAAGCCATAGTAGTCTCATGGTCATTTCAAACACGGCTTTAAATACTTTTACTGCATTCTCGGGGTTAGTGTTTAAGTCTTCGTGAATCAGACATTCTAGGTGACCTGAAAATTGAATTGGGGCTCTTGGTATAGAAACTGGGGCATTTCAGACCAAAAATCAGGGCAAGCCTTATATATCATTGTTAAGCAATATAAATTATACTAATTTAGCATACTCAGTGAAGATGGTATGAAAGTTGATTCTAGTTTTCTTTCTATTTAAACTAATAGATTTTATTCAATTCACCTATCATTTATACTTTAAATTTTCTTCAGCTGCTTTAATAATTAAGAAGCACTATTTATTATCTCCTCAGGTCCCTAGTTTATCCTAATCAAAATCTGATAATATTATTTGATCAAAAGTTAGATAATAGAAGTAAGTATTAGATATGGTAGTCAAATAACTTGAAGATTTTACTTAGATACACATATAAAAGTGGAATTTGCAAAGTTGTTAATATGTTAAATAAATGTGCAATTGTATTTTTTCAAAGGCTTATATGTAATGAGGATGTTAGAATAGATAGAAGGTCACAGACATAAGAAAGTTTCATGATCTTAAATAAGCATTAAGAGCTGCATATTTTCTTTTTTCGTTAATTTATCCATTCACTTTTCAACCTGATTGCAGCCCCTCCCTCTCCTTCCAGTCCCCCCTCGCATGTCTACACCCTCCCCTCTCCCCTTCACTTCTGAGAAGGGGGAAGTCCGGGAAGTCCCCCATGGGTATCACTTCACTCTTATGTTTCACATCTCTGCAGTTTTGCTAGGTTCCTGTCTACAAGTATAGCAGAATATCATCAACAGGGTCAGGGATGGGCTCACTATCATGGATGGCATGGGTCTAAAGCTAGGACAGTCATTGGTTGGCCATTCCTTCTATTTCTGTTGCATCTTCATCCCTGCACATCTTGTAGACAGGAAAAACTGTGGGTCTAAGGTTTTGTGGCTATGTTGGTGTACCAATCACTCCATTGGAAGTCTTTTCTCTTTACAGGAGATGGCCCATTTTCAGGTTCCACATTCCCCAAAGCTAGGAGTCTTAGCTAGCTAGGGTCACCCCCATAGATTCCTGGAAGTTACCATTGTTTTGGGTTTCTAACAATGGTTAAAAAGAAAAATGACAGACAATACTGTATCATGACCCCAGCCAGTTCTGAGGCTGAAGCTTGTTTACTTTTTTCCAGTCTGCTTTTATATCAATTTAATTACATGCAAAATGATAATATCAGTTCTGGGTCAAGGAATAAGCAAGACAATAAACAAAATCCAGTAAACCCCTTTCTGTGGGCTGGTCAGGATGACCAAGACAAAAGTACTGCCACACATGTCTTCCCTGAGCAGGCTCAGAGCTTTTCATCAACTCAAATGTAAATGTCCTTAATCTGGGCCTATTTCTTGAGTCCTGGCTCCAAATCAGATTCCTGCCTTGTGCTTACTTTCTTTTGTCCTGGCCAAATTCCTGCCGAGTGTCTAGAAGCAAGCAGCCCCAAAAGGCTCTCCACAGTGGCACACATTTATAATCTCAGCACTTAAACAAGCAAGTTTAAAGTAAAGGCAAGTTTTAAGGAAAGGCAAGAGAATCACAACAAGCTTATAGGTAGCCTCGTCTATCCAATGAAGGCCATACTAGCCAAGTTTACCTTATGAGACTCTGTCTCAAGCACACATGTGCGAGGTGCGCGTACACACACACACACACACACACACACAGCTCACAGTCTCTGTATATGTCTAAAAGGATTTGAATTATTCTTTGAAACATTAGACATGTTACTTTAATTATAACTTTTATTAAAGTTGTTGCATAACAGTTTCAAACATACATACATACATATGCATACATATGTATGTGGTGCTCTGATTACTGTCACCTGCCATCCTCTTTTAGAACCTTCCCCACTACTCCTTTTTACCTCTCCTTCCTTTTAAGTCTCTTTCTGCTATTCATTACTTTTTGTTTTATTTTTTAAATATAACCAGGGTCATCCGTATTACCATGAATCTAGAGCTATCCGTAAGAACATCTGGGCTCATCAGTGAGTACATAACTGTAGACAATGTCTGACCCTCCTCCTGAATCTATTCATAGCTACTAGCTCACCAGGAAGGACTAGGGCCCCATGAGGCCCAGCCCAATCCATGAATGACTGTTAATAAGTCCAGTTTTGTGTAGGCCCAAGGCAGGTGCTGCTTCTGCTGTAAAATCATAATTTCTATAGACTGTATCAAGATAGCATTTCATAGGCCTTCTCCCCATTTTCCAGCTAGAACCTTCCTTCAGTCCTTACTTCCTGAATGTTTCCTTGACTTTAGGTAGGGTGGTATACAAATGTCCTGGCTAGTAATCAAACATTCAAATATCACTTACTCTCTGGACTTAGTGCATCCATTAGTCTCTACTTTCACTGCTAATTTTGCAAAGAATTTCACTGAAGGCTAAGAGTAGCATCAAATATATTATTATGCAATTGTAATTAAAGGAGAGGCAATGCTAGACTCTGTTGTGATAGCAACAGACAAGGATAGGAACTAACTGGATAAACAAGGATCACTAATAATATTTTAATCATTTATTATGTGTCAGACTATGCCTGAATCATATTAAGATTACATATTAGTCATCACACAGGTCATATGAAATAGATTTTTCATACCTATATAAGATGAAATCTGCAAACTAACAAAAATATAGAGTTACTAGTTGAAGATTTTTTTAATAACAGTGTCTTAGGCTGAATCAAAATGACCACTAACATCATATAGGTAATTCAGGTGAAATCAGGTTCCAATGAGTAAAATTTTTGAAATTATAGCTAGTGGTATCAACCTAAGTAACTGATAAGAATTCAGTAATTAGAAGAAGTAAACTTGTATCAAACTTATAAAAATGAGATTAAAATGTTGATGAACACAAAATGGCAAAAATGCCACCTACAATGAAGGTGGCAGTAATCTGAGTGTGATGTTGTATTACACTGTGAACAATGACACAGTACCTCTGAAAACAAGTGCACCCATATTTTCTGAAATGAAAAAATAACCTAGAAACGTAATAATATAAATTTTAATTAATATTATTTTGATATTAATTTTGGTGTAGTCATATGCCTATCTATTTTATTTTTCCTTTGTATTTGATGGGTGATTATATCATTCAAGATAAGATAGATTATGCTTCAGTGGCAATCTTAAAATATTCGTGGCTTCAATAGCAGTCGTCATATTCCACCCCCACCCTGTGTTGTTTGCTCTAGTATATAATTTATTCACTTCAGACCCAGTTGTGAGAGGGCAGCCTCTTCCTCAATACTGCTGGTCATGATGTCAGGTAAGATAGAACATAGTGAACTGCGTTTTTTTATAGAGCTTCTTCTATATGAAAATAAGACATTATACATCAAACTCACAATTTATTTGCCACTATGTATTATGTGTGCATGACTAAATTCAGTCAATCTAGAACATTTTCTTCTGTTTAAACAAAACAGTGCATGTTCAGAAATGTTTCAGTGTGATCTAGTGGGAGGAAATAAATAGCTTATTAAAACTTGCCTAAGTATTACACTGGACCTCATGATCATTCAGAGTATTAAAACATTTAGTGTATAGAATATTTCTTAGAAGGCATACCAAATTAAACCTATAATTTAGGCTTCTGTTACTGCTCAGATTTACTAAGACTCAACTATTCTGTCTTCATTGTCATAAATCTAGAATATTATTTGAATGCCTGAAAAAATAGTGCTTTTAAAATACTGCAGTTACTGAAACTAAACAATTTTACTTTAGGAAAATACAATTTAAATAGATAAAAGATATATGGGTTAATGAGTTTTTAAAATACTAATAGTTGGAATTTATTTGAATATATTTTAATATCAGTTTCCTTCCAAACAGAAATTGGAACTGAAGAATTAATATTTATTGTATGTTTTTATGTGTAATAGTGTATAGTGTTTATTTTTGCTTGAACTATTTAGTTAAAACTGTCACAAGGGAAAAATCTCCTGCACTGCTAACCTATAGATTTTCTTTTCCTTAAGATATGTTAGATTGTCTTTTAATAAGTAATTTGAAAGTCTGAAAGGTAGAAAAGCTTTGTATTGTATTGCCATCATTGTGTGACTATAAACTTCTTGGCATCTCTTATGTAATACAAAAATTCATGAGGAGTAAGGATTGATTATTTTTGTTATAAATGTTTGTTGAGATCATGTATATTAAAGTTTAAAATCAAAATCACGTTCTGAATGTTTTTAAAGCTGTGAGAATCAATCGTTTTTTATAAAATAGAAGTGTGAAGAAACTAAATGTACTATGAGATTGGTGAATACGTATTTTGTTTTCAAATGATGATTCTGACAGTTATATCTTTATACCTCATGTAAAACATTTATAGAGAGTGCACATTGAGAATCAGCATAATAAAATATCTGTAACGTAAATTATCTGCATGGAATGAATGGGACATCTAGAAAAAGGGACAAGGCAGTTCTACCTTTTGAAAATATTGATAGCTTGATAGGAAAAATTAAGAATTGACTCAACACATACAGAATAAGCAAATATAGTTCATTATGGAAATTAATTCACTACTTCCTGAGACTGACCAAAAAAGATATTACAATTACAGAAATTATGGCCTTAATACAATTAATTTTCTAGTCATTTCAGTTACATCTTGAGAATATGAAATCCTTTGGAGTAAGGGGTTCTGATTAAATTTCTAAATAACTAGACTTTTTCTCTACACCCAATAATCTTCCTATGTTAAAGGGTTTGTTTTCTACCCATTCAACTATTATAACATTAGTCTTTAATTTTCAAGTAAAAAGCTAAAATGGTTACAGCTACTTTTGGTTTCATTTTTAGGTAGTGTTATTGGACTGAAATGGGTAGACTGTTACAAAGTAACTTTAAAGAACATTAAATGGCAGAAAGAAGTGAAGCATATGCACTTTGCTAGCTGCCACACATAGTCCAGCACTTCACAATCACACCTGGAAAGTTTGTCTTATTTCAGAAAAATGCTTATAAAGGTACTATTTCTGCTTAGAGTTCTTCCTCAAAGAGACAGACTAGCAAGATCATACATCTTCTAGTCCATGTTAATGAAATTTACTAGGTGTGTAAGTATTATTTATGAATATTACATTATGCTTCTTAATTTTGGTTAAAAAAATAAATAGTATGGAATGCTATCAGATAGCCTGACTGTTAGGTGAACTTTTTATATGTAAACATTTGGGTCTATTAATATTTAAGGATACACTGTCTATGCCTGCAACTGAACTGAACCGATCCACAGCTCTCTGTACCCAAATCCTATGGGGGAGAGAGCTGGACTTGCAGAAGTGTGGACAATCCTGAGAGCTCAGGGGAGACTGCCACTTCTGCTCACATTCCTGACCCAAGAGGAACCTACCTAGAGCCCTCTGGATATAGGAATCTAGGAGCACCTTCCAGATTCTACCTGCACCTAGAACAAGCCAGTCCCCAGGAGCACAGACACACCTGAGAGCAGAGGTAAGACCAACACTTCTGCTTCAAGTGACCCGCCTGGTGGCCTCAGGACACACAAAGGCAGAAGTCATCTGGCACAGGACACTTCCACTTTCTGCTTACACCCTGAGCTGAACTGGTCCCAAAGCTCTCTGTACCCAAATCCCGTGGGGGAGAGAGCCGGACTCTCAGAAGTGCAGACAATCCTGAGAGCTCAGGGAAGACACAACTTCTGCTCACATTCCTGGGCTGAGTGGAACTTGCCTAGTGCTCTCTGGATACAGGAACCTAGGAACAGTCAGGGGCAGGACCCTTAAAGTTTCTGCCTGTGCCAGCAGAGGAAAACCAGTCACCTGGAGCTCTGACACTCCTGAGAGCAGAGGTAAGACCACTTCTTCTGATCCAAGCAACTGCCCTGGAGGCTTCAGGTCACACAAACCCAAGAGCAGCTCTCTGTTCCCAGATACAGCTCAAAGAAAACAGGTCTACAGGAGTGCTGACACACAGGCTTACAGGAGATTCAAGCTACTGTTAGAGACAGGAAGACAAGCAAAGACCAGAGAAACCTGATGGCAAGAGGCAAGCACAGGAATCTAAGCAATAGAAACCAAGATTACTTGTCATCATCAGAGCCCAGTTCTCCCAACAAAGCAAATACTGGATAACACAGCACACTGGAAAAGCAAGATTTGGATTTAAAATCACATCTCATGATGATGATACAGGACTTTAAGAATAACATAAAAAACTCCCTTAAAGAAATACAGGATAATACAGGTAAACAAGGAGAGGCCCTTAAAAAGGAAACACAAGGAGTTGGGGATTTAGCTCAGTGATAGAGCGCTTGCCTAGCAAGTGCAAGGCCCTTCCCCCCCCCAAAAAAAAAGGAAAAAAAAAAGAAATGTTTTAAAAAGGAAACACAAAAATCCCTTAAAGAAAGCACAACCAAACTAGTGAAGGAATTGAACAAAACCATCCAGGATCTGAAAATTGAAATAGAAACAATAAAGAAAGCTCTAAGATAGACAACCCTGGACATGGAAAACCTAAGGAAGAGATCAGGAGTCACAGACACAAGATTCAACAACAGAATATGAGAGATAGAAGAGAGAATCTCAGGAGCAGAAGATACCATAGAAAACATTGACACAACTGTCAAAGATAATTTAAAATGCAATAAAGCTACTGTTCCAAAACATACAGGAAATCCAGGACACAATGAGAAGATCAAACCTAAGGATAATAGGTATAGAAGAGCAAAGGCTCCCAACTTAAAGGGCCAGTAAATATCTTGAACAAAAGTATAGAAGAAAACTTCCCTAACCTAAGAAAGAGATACCCATAAAAATACAAGAAGCCTACAGAACTCCAAATAGATTGGACCAGAAAAGAAATTTCCCACTTCATAATAGTCAAAACACCAAATGCACAAAACAAAGAAAGAATATTAGAAGCAGTAAGGGTGAAAGTTCAAGTAACATATAAAGGCTTCTATGAAAGCCAGAAGATCCTGGACAGATGTCATATAGAGTCTAAGAGAACACAAATGCCAGCCCAGGCTACTATATCCAGCAAAACTCTCTATTAACATAGATGGAGAAACCAAGTTATTCCATGACAAAACCAAATTTACACAATATCTTTCTACAAATCCAGGCCTACAAAGGATAATACACAAGGAGGGAAATTACTCCCTAGAAAAAGTAAGAAAGTAATCTCCTTGCAACAAAACCAAAAGAAGAGAGAGACACACAAACATAATTCCACCTCTAACAACAAAAGTAACAGAAAAAAAATCACTACATACGTAAAAGAAACCTTACTAAAGCTCAAAGCATACATTGCACCTCACACAATAATAGTAGGAGATTTCAACACCCCACTCTCATCAATGGACAGATCATGGAAACAGAAATTAAACAGAGACATAGAGAAACTAACAGAAGTTATGAACCAGATGCATTTAACTGATATTTATAGAACATTCATCCTAAAACAAAAGAATATACCTTCTTCTCGGGGCTTTATGGTACCTTCTCCAGAATTGACCATATAATTGGTCACAAAACAGGCCTCAACATATACAAAAAGATTGAAAGAATGCCATACATCCTGTCAGATAACCACAGACTAAGACTCTTCTTAAATAACAGCAATAAAGACAAAAAGCCCATATATACATGGAAGGAAAACAACACTCTACTCAATGATTAACATGTTGAAGGAAGAAATAAAGAAATTAAAGACTTTTAGAATTTAATTAAAATCAAGGCACAACATACCCAAACTCATGGCACACAATGAAAGCGGTGCTAAGGGGAAAAATCATAGCTCTGAGTGTCTCCAAAAAGGAATCAGGAGAGAGCATTCATTAGCAGCTTGACAGCACACCTAAAAGCTCTAGAATGAAAAGAAGCAAACACATCCAAGCTGAATAGAAGGCAGAAAATAATCAAACTCAGGGCTGAAATCAACCAAGTAGAAACAAAAAGGACTATACAAAGAACCAACAAAACCAGGAACTGGTTCTTTGAGGAAATCAATGAGAGATAAACTCTTAGCCAGACTAACCAGAGGACACCTAGACAGTATACAAATTAACAAAATCAGAAATGAAAAGTGAGACATAAAAACAGAATCTGAGGAAATTCAAAAAAATCAGTAGATCCTAGTAGAACAGCCTATATTCGACAAAACTGAAAAATCTGGATGAAATAGATAACTTACTAGACAGATACCAGGTACCAAAGTTAAATTAGGATCAGATAAACCATCTAAACAACCCCATAACTCCTAAGGAAATAGAAGCAGTCATTAAAGGTCTCCCAACCAAAAAGAGCCCAGGTCCAGACGGGTTTAGTGCAGAATTCTATCAGACTTTCATAGAAGACCTCATACCAATACTATCCAAACTATTCCACAAAATAAAAACAGATGGAGCACTACCCAATTCCTTCTATGAAGCGACAATTACACTTTGATCTAAACCACACACAGATCCAATAAAGAAAGAGAACTTCAGACCAATTTCCCTTATGGATATCGGTGCAAAAGTACTCAATAAAATTCTTGCAAACCAAATCCAAGAACACATCAAAATGACCATCCATCATGATCAAGTAGGCTTCATCCCAGGGATGCAGGGATTGTTCAATATAAGGAAATCCATCAACGTAATTCACTATTTAAACAAACTTAAAGAAAAAAACCCTCATGATCATTTCATTAGATGCTGAGAAAGCATTTGACAAAATTCAACACCCCTTCATGATAAAAGTCCTCAAAGAATAGGAATTCAAGGCCCATACCTAAACATAGTAAAAACCATATACAGCAAACCAGTAGCTAATATTAAACTAAATGGAGAGAAACTTGAAGCAATCCCAATAAAATCAGGGACTAGACAAGGCTGCCCACTCTCTCCCTAATTATTCAATATAGTACTCAAAGTCTTAGCCAGAGCAATCAGACAACAAAAAGGAGGTCAAAGGGATACATATGGGAAAGAATAAGTCAAAATATCACTATTTACAGATGATATGATAGTGTAGTTAAGTGACTCCAAAAGTCCCACCAGAGAAATACTAAGCCTGATAAACAACTTCAGGAAGGTGGCTGGGTATAAAATTAATTCCAACAAATCAGTCATCTTCCTCTACTCAAAGGATAAACAGACTGGGAAAGAAATTAGGGAAATGACACCCTTCACTATAGTCACAAATAACATAAAATACCCTGGTGTGACTCTAACCAAGCAAGTGAAAGATCTGTATGACATGAGCTTCAAGTCTCTGAAGAAAGAAATTGAAGAAAATCTCAGAAGATGGAAAGACCTCCCATGCGTATGAATTGGCTGGATTATTATAGTAAAAATGGCCATTTTGCCAAAAGTGATCTACAGATTCAATGCAATCCCCATCAAAATTCCAACTCATTTCTTCATAGAGTTAGAAAGAGCAATTTGCAAATTCATTTGGAATAACAAAAAACCCAGGATAGTGAAAACTACCCTCAACAATAAAATAAATTCTTGGGGAATCACCATCCATGAACTCAAACACTATTACAGAACAATAGTGATAAAAATTGTATGGTATTGTACAGAGAAAGGCCTCTACAAATCTTAAGAGACAGGCAGGTAACTACCTAAAGACTATACATGGACTGACCCTGGACTCTGACCTCATAGGTAGCAATGAATATCCTAGTAAGAGCACCAGTGGAAGGGGAAGCCCTGGGTCCTGCCAGGGGGGGACCCCAAATGAAGGGGATGGTGGGGGGGGGGGGGGAAATGGGGGGAAAAGGGGGAGGGGAACACCCATAAAGAAGGGGGGGGGGAGGGGTTAGGGGGATGTTGGTCCAGAAACCGGGAAAGGGAAAAACACTCGAAATGTATACAAGAAATACTCAAGTTAATAAAAAAAAAAAAAAAAAAAAAAAAAGAATGGATCTAGGGAAAAAACAAACAAAAAAAAGATCTATGTGCATAAGAGGGCAATAAATTGTGTTCAATGCTAGTTGCAAAAAAATAAAAAAAAAGAGAGAGAGACAGGCAGGTAGATCAGTGGAATAAAATTGAAGACCCTGAAATGAACCCACACACCTATGTTCACTTCATCTTTCACAAAAGAGCTAAAACCATCCAGTGGAAAAAAGAAAGCATTTTCAACAAATGGTGCTGGTTCAACTGGAGATCAGTATATAGAAAAATGCAAATTGACCCATTCTTATCTCCTTGTACAAAGCTCAAGTCCAAGTGGATTAAGGACCTCCACATAAAACCAAATACACTAAAACTAACAGAAGGATTAGTGGGGAAGAATCTGGAACTCATGGGCACTAGGGAAAATTTCCTGAACAAAACACCAGTGGCACACTCTGACACTGTTCACCTGAAGCATCTCCTTTGGTGCTTTGTTCTGCCTCCTCGTGTTCACCAGCTGAATTTGTCTGTCCCCCTGTGTCCCTCCTTATCATTATTCATGTCTTGATTAGTTCATTATGCACTGTAAGTGAGGACTGACACTCATTTCCAAGTGCCTTCCGTGCTGCCAGGTGCTGAGGATGCATAGAGAGCAGGGGCCTCATCACTCTGGCTACATGCTTGGGTTTTTAAAAATATATCTTTTGTCTTCTAAGATTTATTTATTTAATGTGTGTGAATACACTGTCGCCGTCTTCAGACACACCAAAAGAGGGCGTCAAATCCCATTACAGATGGATGAGCCACCATGTGGTTGCAGGGAATTGAACTCAGAACCTTTGGAAGATCAACCAGTGCTCTTAACCACTGAGCCATTTCTCCAGCTCCCACATGCTTGGTTTCATGCTAGTCTCTCTTGAGTCTGTACTGAATTTTCTAGAGAAAGGAGAAGTATCTTACTTAAACATTTTCTTAGTCAAAATACTCACACTTCAGAAAGCACTGATATGGTATTTCAGGTACCAGATCTGTATATGAAGTTGATTCCATGACCCTGACATGGATAATACAAAAATTAACTTCTGCTCACTGTGTACATATTTCCCTTGTAATGCATTAAAATGAATGTTAATAAGTAGGTCAAGGAGTCAATTTATGTAATTCCGTTTTAACTGAAGATGGTCTTGATCTACTACTTTCAAAAACAAATGATTTGATGGGGACTTTATCAAATACATTTAAATGTCTAGTTCTTATATAGAAGAAAAGTAGATTTGACTTTCAGATTGTACTGCTTTGTTGTCTATAAATTTGGTAGCTAAGTAAAAAAAAAAAAAAAAACCAGTGGCTTATGCTCTAAGATCAAGAATTGACAAATGGGATCTCATAAAACCGCAAAGCTTCTGTAAGGCAAAAAACACTATCATTAGGACAAAACGACAACCAACAGGTTGGGAAAAAGATCTTTACCAATCCTACATCTGATAGAGGGCTAATATCAAATATATACAAAGAACTCAAGAAGTGAGACTCCGGAAAGTCAAATACCACTATTAAAAAGGGGTTATAGAGCTAAACAAAGAATTATCAGCTGAGGAATATCAAATGGCTGAGAAGTACCTATAGAAATCTTCAACATCCTTAGTCATCGGGGAAATACAAATCAAAACAACCCTGAGATTCCACCTCACACCAGTCAGAATGGCTAAGATCAAAAACTCAGGTGAAGACCGATACTGGCGAGGATGTGGAGAAGGAGGAACATTCCTGCATTCTTGGTGGGATTGCAAACTGGTACATCCACTCTGTAAATCAGTCTGGCAGTCCCTCAGAAAATTGGACATTGAACTGTCTGAGGATCCAGCTATACCTCTCTTGGGCATATACCCAAAAGATGCTCCAACATAAAACAAAGACACATGCTCCACTATGTTCATAGCAGCCTTATTTATAATAGCCAGAAGCTGGAAAGAACCCAGATGTCCCTCAACAGAGGAATGGATACAGAAAATGTGGTACATCTAACACAATGGAATACTACTCAGCTATCAAAAACAAAGATTTATGAAATTCATAGGCAAATGGATGGAACTAGAAAATATCATCCTGAGTGAGGTAACCCAATTATAAAAAACCACACATGGTATGCACTCACTGATAAGTGGATATTAGCCCAAATGCTCAAATTACCCAAGGTACAAGCCACAGACCACATGAAGCTCAAGAAAGACAACCAAAGAGCAGATGCTTCAGTCCTCCTTATAACTGGAAACAAAATGTTCATAGGAGGGGATATGGAGACCAAGTTTGGAGCAGAGACTGAAGGAATGGCTATTTAGAGGCTGCCTCACCTGGGGATCCAGCCCATATATATACAGCCACCAAAACTATAGACAATATTGATGCAGCCAAGAAGTGCATGCTAACAGCAGCCTGATATAGCTGTCTCCTGAGAGGCTCAGCCAGAGCATGACAAATACAGAGGCGAATGCTAGCAGCGAACCATTGAACTGAGAATGGGGTCTGATTGAAGGAGTTAGAGAAAGGATTAAAGGAGCTGAAGGGGCTTGCAACCCCATAAGAACAACAATGCCAATGAACCAGAGCTCCCAGGGACTAAACCACTACCCAAAGACTATACATGGACTGACCCATGGCTCCAGCTGTATCTGTAGCAGAGGATGGTCTCATTGGGCACCAGTGGGAGGAGAAGCCCTTGGTCCTGCCAAGGCTGGACCCTTCCAGTGTAGGAGAATGTTAGGGTGGAGAGGCAGGAAGGTGGGGTGGTTGCGGAGAGTAAAGACCCTTATAGAAGAAGGGGAGGGAGTGGGATAGTAGACTTATGGTTGGGAAATTGGGAAAGGGAATAACATTTGAAATGTAAATAAAAAGCAAAAAATATTTAAGGATACAGGAAAATATAGTTTTTTCTGACATTGGCAAGATGTTTGACATGTGATAATTGCCATCATAAGAATGGGAATATTGATTTAACCTCATTTTGACATTAAGACTTCATGTTGATTTGTAAAATTGACCATTTGTATCTGTTTTGGAAAAAAATGTCTACTGGGGTTCTTTGCTCAATTTTCATTGGATTACTTGAATTTTATGTTTTATGAAATTTTAGTCATTTAGAATGCAATTTTCTTATAATTTAGGTAACAAGTTTTTATGGATATTTTATTTGAAAAGATTTTCTGTCCCCTACTCAAGTTTTTAATTTGTTCAGTGATCTCTAAGGATGGAATCCCGGGAATTCACATGTGCTGCTAGTTCAATATTTCATTGATAACGTATTTTGTTATGCAGAAACCTTTTATGTTGCTATAGTTCCACTTGGTATTTTTGCTTTTGTTTTCTGTGGCCATCATTTTTATCATATGCATGTTTGTGTACGTTTTCTCTTTGGAATTATATCTTCTTCCATTTGAAATTTGTATTTGGCTCCATTTCTCCTTTCTGACTCTTGGATGGCCTGTGCATTTAGTTCTTTAGAATACTTAGTAATGTATGAGCTAGTATAATCACTCAATGTGTTTGTAAGAAATTAGTGATTGTTAAATATGTTAAAAATTGAGCATTCCACTACTTCAGGTTCAGTAAGAGATACTGATACTATGTGAGATACTCATCCTTACTTAATATGTCATTGTATTACTGATTGGTGTATTTTAGCCATCTAAACAGATAATATATTGTAAAAGTGATTGTAATCCACATATGAGGATATAGTCTATCACTGTATGCCAAAGAGGGAAAATGACTATATATGAAGACAATAAAAGCAAAAACAAAAAATAAAAAATCACAGAAATGGGCCATTTGTTAAATAGAAAAGAATCTTAACGAGTCATCTAATTCCATCTGCTTCCAGCTTAGTCTATGGATAATAATAACTGCTAACATTTACATGTTTTGTAATTTACCAAGATTTCCATGTCATTTGATGTTCATAGGAAAACAGTTATTATTATGACTCATGACAACTCTGTTATATAAGTATAAACATTGCCATTATTTTTTTAATCTACTAATTACAATTGTCTGACTGAAAGAGAATGTTTTGTTTTCCATGTAATATAGAGTATGGCTGATTGTAGAAGTTAGAGGCATTAAGGATCCTCAGAGTAAGAAATTGTTGGGTGGGGGTGGGGAGCAGGAAGGGGAGGTGAATGGGGAGGGGAACACCCTTATATAAGAAGGGGAGGGGGGATAGGGATTTTATGGACAGGAAACCAGGAAAGGGAATAACATTTGAAATGTAAATAAAAAATATCCAATAAATTTTTAAATCCAATAAATACTAAATTTAACAAAAGCAAAAAGTATAATAGCACAAAGATCCAGTAATTAACTGCATTGAAAGACAGATATTTCATAGTTACAGTTTTATTGCTAAGTAGCTGTATACTTGTGTGAGTCATTTACTTTATGTTTCTGGTTTTTTTTTCTCTGTGAAACCATGATAGCTGTCAACTATGTTTATGCCTGTCCCCACATATTCCCATTCTTTTTGTATTCTTTTCTCTGTTATAACTCATAGCCCCATAGAAACAAATGAAAATATTAGGAAAATCTGAGATTAACTGGGTACTTTACAATTAAATAGATAGCCAGTTTCTTTCTCAAAATAATGATGGCAGGAACAAACAAGACTTTGGTAATTGATCTGAGCAAAATGGTGGATAGTACGCAGAAAGACCTGTGCACAATCTAGACAGACCAAATCCCAGCATTGAGGGCATGAGGGTGAATGTGTTACTCTACCAGTAGCCAAGGAGCTATTAGTAATTGATGGCTGCTGGGAAAAGGAGAGTTGGGGAGGTTTTAATGATGTGACTTCTGGTAGTCTGACCACATAACAGAGCAAGTCATAATCCCAAGACTAATCCCAAAATTAGTTGTGCAACAAACTAGGCATGATGGCAAACAAGAGAAAAAAAGCAAAAAAAAGTAATCTCAAAATTGCGTGGGAAGGGAGTGTGGTATGGAAAGGAGATGAGGAAGCAAATGTATTCAAAGATTGAAATTCTCAAAGAATTTTAAATGGTGGGCACATTGTTGAGGAAAAGATTTTTTCCCCATCTGTAATATTTCTAAAAGTCATCTAGGATGACATGCAGAAGAGCTCAACTACAGCTTTGGTAAGGCATATATATTAATCCATGGTCATTTTTCTTTGCACTAAGTAAAGTCAGTCTGCTTTGGTCTTTAAAAGTGGATCTATAGTTATTTTGCCATCCCTGAAGTACCTCCATTTCCCATTTCTCAAGTCAGATTAATTATACCATGAACTCTCATTTATTCTCTTCCCTCCTTCTGTTTTTACTTCCTTGCCCCCTCCCTAAAGAGACCCCCACTTTGTACTTGTCCAATCAGATCACTATCATTGATATGTGAAAAATCCATAAGGAATCATAGTATTAACTATTTACAAAACAATCCCCCAAAACAAACAAACAAGGAAACAAAACAAAATCTACCTATAATGTGCATGTTTCTGTTTATAAATAGGTATGTATAGTTTGACCAAACTTTTTCCTGTGGGCTGGCAATCTTCCCTCCAACAGCCAAAAACCAGTGGAAAAAAATTCCAAAACCAGACACAAGAAGCCCACATTTGAATTGTTGGTCAGGATTGTCCATGAAACTCTAATAACTTACAGATTATTGCTGTTGACCTTGGTTGACTCTGAACTAGAATGGAGCTGGCGACTCCTTCCCTGGGGACTAGCTTTCATGGTTGCAGAAGTCATCATAAAATGAACCACATCAGCAACCAACATGACACAATTACATTAAGATTATAGTAGTAGTAGTAGTGGTAGTAGTAGTAGTAGTAGTAGTAGTAGTAGTAGTAGTAGTAGTAGTAGTAATACTCATACCTTGTTGTAACAAAAGCTCCATAGTTGACTTAAGACCCATTCAACAAGTGGAAAACCATGCCTAATACTGGAAGCATAGCTACCTCTTCAGTGCTAGTAAAATCACGGTTTATAGGTGGAGAATCTACAACTACTAATTTAAATCCCTAATGACAATTTTTATATTTGTCCTTATACCCAAAGATAAGAGTAATTCTTATCATTTATCAAGTAAACTTTTCTTTGCAACAGAGGAAAAACATTACAGAAAACCACAAGAAATCACAATGCAGACATACGAGGCCTAATTCCAATGAATACATCTATACAACACTCCAGCACCTAAGGCTCAGAGAACACAGTGGAAGAAGGCCGAAAGACTGGAAGAGGCATAGGATCGGGGAGTTTTCTGTGGGGTTCTGTCTCCTAGAAACAACAGAAGCTACACACAGAAAATCTCATCAACATGACTCTCTAAATTTGAGCTGAATAAGGAAGGTGCCAGTAGATATGCTAACATGGTCTCAACCCCTCACAAAGAACTACAAACAACTAAGGATTGCTGAGAGAGAAACAGTCATTTGAAGGGAACCAACTACAATTAGTTATCTGATACCAAATGCATACAAGAAAGAAGTAACCAGAATATATATATGTATATATGTATATATATATGTGTGTGTGTTTATATATGTATATATGTGTGTGTATATATGTGTGTGTGTATATATATGTATGTATGTATGTATGTATATATATATATAGGTTACTTATTTCTTGTATGTATTTGGTATATTATATATATATATATATGTATGTATATATATTAGCAATTAATGAAAAAAGGGCCATACATTTGAAATGGGAAGTAGGGGTATATGGAAGGGTTTGGAGGAAGGAAAGTGAAGGGGAAATGATATAGTCTCAAAACAAATGAAATAATTTGCCTTTTGCCATTTTGCAGATTTTGCTAAAGTAATATTAAAGTTTAAAGCCAAATTCTCAATTTCTGAATGACTTAAAACTTGCTCTTTCTGACTGCTAAATAAGGGCTTGAGATTTTGTCCACAGCTGTCTTTCCATTATACATACTCTGTTTTGATAAAATTGTTGGTTTCTTATGACTTTATCTTTCACTGCAATATAAATTGTTCAAAAACATGTTGCTATATTTCAATACCAGTTCAGCCTTTCTAGCTGCCTGCTAGACAGTTTCATATAACCTGTTCTATCCTTAATACTGTTTCTAAATTCTTACACCTGAAATAAAACTATTTTCACCTCCTCAAACTCTCTTCTACTTCTGCTATGCTCTTTATCCTTTTGCTTATGATTGAGCCTTTGACATATCAAGCAGTCTTTCATTTTGGGGTACCTATGTCTTCTCCACCTATTTTCATCTCCGATTCATTCATAATCTCAGAATGAGCCCACATGACATAGTACTTTATTTAAAAATGTGATATTTTTCTCCCTTTGAAACCTATAACCTGGGACCTAAATTTAACCAAGTGCTTTTTTATTCAAGTATGTAAACACTCCTGTTTTATTAAAAGTAAAGTTCAACCTCCTAGCATCCCCAAAGATAAAATGCCTCCCAGGTATGTCCGAGAAGGTACATAGCTTTATAGAAATTCCTATATTTGAGATATGGCACCAAAATGACATTTGTGCATTAAAAAGCCATGAAAAAAGGAACAAGAAAATGAGGAAGAAATGAGACATGACTTTACTGTTTAAGTAGGCTGCTTCATCTGCAACCCTTCCCCAAAGAAACTGAAGAAAATTTATCAATTAGTTCTTAAAATTTTGCCCCCTTGGTTGGGAGGAGCCTTTAAATAAATAAAATCTCTATTCCCTTTTACACTAAAAAATGTATAACAGTTTAAGCTTTTAAATATTTTTATAAAATAACTCCACATTGCTGCCTCTGCATTCTTCTTCTACTGTATTGCCTGCATATATTTTATACTTTAGCCAAACAGTCTCCATATTCCTTACTGATTTTGCTATTGTTCAGTTTTTTTAAAAAATATACAAACTGAAATGTTATTTTGCCCCGATTTCCTAGTTTTCTGATTGAATACCCATTTAGGCCAGCTAAAATACCCCAGAAATGTAAATCAGAATTACCAATCATAATCTACTTCCTTTTGATGGACCTTTTCATTATAATTATGTTGTCTGTATTTTATTATTATTTTTCTTTCAATAAATAAGGGAATTCAAGCATGAAGTTTAAATGTTATCTTTGATCACCAAAGGTGCCTGACATCAAGTTTCAAAAATACCAAACAGCATTATGTATGGCAAACAGTGACTTCAATGGACGGAGTTGTCAACAGAGAAAAGACATACAAAAGAGAGAATGTGTTGCTTGAATTGCTCAGACATAAAAGATACTTCAATCCATTAATAACAGAATTGTGTAAAAATGCTTAGTATAACCATACCATATTCAAAGGCTTGTGTTGGTGCATCATTTCGAAACTTACTTCTAATATTATTGTTTATCAAAAGTACGATATGAACACTAAATTTAGACTGATGAAAAATGATGGCATTTATAAAAATGCAGTTCCGTGAAGTACAAATGTATATCGTGCTAGAGACCTATACTATTTCTTTTTATCCTTTAGTGAAGAACATAGGGTGCTTATGAGTATGTGTGCTATTTATTCTTAGTAATATGGCCCTTTGATGCTTAAAACTTGTTGACCAGTTATAAAGTATAACATTGGTAGTGCATAAGAATACAATTCATTTTGTATGTTCTGTGCTCAGTATAGCAAAGACTTCATTTTTAAACTGAATGGACAATTGGCTATAATCTATGATACAGTTATATACTATCATAAGATGGCATTTCTGTGTATATGCTTTTTGAAACAAGAAATGATTAAAATTGAAGGTAAGCATCCTCATTTTTATAAATGTTTTCTCGTTAGGAATTAGGTGCATAAAGTTTGAATGACAAGATTTACAGAAGCATTATATGAGGAAAGATAAAGAAGAATTGAAAATTTTATTTTACATGTACAGTAAAAGATAGCTTTTGGTTTTGAAAAGAACTCATGGAAATGTATATTGTTCTAAATTGAAAATTTTAAAACTAAATTCAATTGTAACATGAAAAATTAGAACGTTAAAGATGTATCCTTCAGCATTGATATTTCTACAAGAATGAAGATTTTCATTTAATAATGATTATTTTAGAAAAACGAGATATATTTTATTAGAAAGATTTGGCCCAAAGTGTTAATAAACCAATACTTTGAAACTCATTATTTAACATCCTATTTTCATGGAAGTAAAATAACTTACTAATAAAATTTATCTTCCAAAGTACCTATCGTTGTTTATTTATCATGATAAAACAAATTAAATGAAATTAGTGTTTAACAAAATATCATACAATCATTTATTTTTATTTTCCCTGACAGCAGGCTAATATTCAGTAACTTTGCTCCTTTATTGTGTTATTCAGTTATTAATATGCTCTGGCCTTGTCCTTGATAATAGCCTCTTGCTTTCAGTAAGAAACAAGACAATCTAGGTCAAAGAAGGTAGAGATACAAACAATTCTATGGAGCTATTCAAAACCCTGAGCTGTTGAATTAGTTTAGCAGAATAAAATAAAACAATTGATCAATTGTGTGGATGTGAAACTGCATCACATGGTTCCATGGATGTTTTGAACAAGCCAGCAGCAATGTTTTAAATCGGTTTACCAAGCTGTGAATGTTGTACATTTAATAACGTTTGGTTAGTTTTTCTTCTATCACTGAGTAATCTTAAAAATAAACTTTTTCTAAAAATTGATGTTAATCAAAATCATCTTGGTACTCTCCATTTGAGAGCCCAGTGAATCTATATTACAGGGCATGAAATCTATGACTGCATTTTAACTTGATCTCTGAGTACTTCTTATATGGAAAACTGAAATTCGAAAATGATTATATTAGCTTAAAAGTGTTAGGCTGCAGGTACATTGTTCTCACACCAAGCCTTTATTGCTACCAGTTAAAGGCTACCATTACTAACTGCTTTTAGGTAGAATTTGTCTGGCTCCTCTTCTGCTCTTTGAGTCCTATAATTGTGTCTGTTAAACCAATCAAAGGAATCCCAAATATTTTTGTATAGACTTAAGGTTCAATAACTTTACACACAGGCACTTAAAAACTTGTAAAGTTTCCATTGTAGTCATGGGTCAGGGTGGGGAAAGCATCTCTAGGTCATGCCAGAGACCAAGGATGGGAAAGGCTCCAGGGAGTCTGTGAGGATGACTGTAGTTGAGACTCCTCACAATGGGCAATATGGATCCTGAAGTGTCCACCTCCTGTAGCCAGGCAGGACTCCCAGTAGAGATATAAAGACTCTAACCCACCCACAAAACCTTCTACCCAAAATTTGTTCTGCCTACAAGAAGTTCAAGGACAAGGATTGAAGGAATAGCCAACCAATGACTGGCCCATATTGAGACCCATCCATGGGCAAGATCCAATCCCTGACACTATTAATGATACTCTGTTGTACTAACAGAAAGCCTAGCATAACCGCCCTCTGGAAGACTCCACCCAGAAGCCAATGGAAATAGATGCAGAGAGCCACAGCGAAACATTAGATGGAGCTCAGGGAATCTTGTGGAAGAGTTGGTCAAAGAATTGAGGGACATGGAGAGGATAGGGATCCACAAGAAGACCAACAAAGTCAACTAACCTGGTTCCTTGGGGGCTTCCAGAGATTTAACCACCAACCAAAGAGCATATATTGGCTGGACCTAGCACCCCGGTCCCACACACATATGTAGCAAATATGCAGCTTGGTCTTCATGCAGAACACCCAACAACTGGAATGGGGGATGCTACTGGCTCTGTTGCCTGCCTGTATATCCTGTTTCCCTAACTGCATTACCTTATCTGGCCTCAGTGGGAAAGGATGTGCCTAGTCCTACAGTGACTTGAAATGCCTGGGTGGGTTGCTATCCAGAGGGTACTTCTCCCATTATCAGAGGAGAATGGGATGGGGATTGGGGATAGAAGGTAAGTAATGTGGGGACTGGGAAGGAAGAGGCTGTGGTCAGGGTGTAAAATAAATACATTAATAAAAAAGAAAATTCATTTCTTAAAATTTCACTTACAATCATTTGGCTATGTTTATCTGCAAAGCTTCTGTAAGGCAAAGGACACTGTGGTTAGGACAAAACGGCAACCAACAGATTGGGAAAAGATCTTTACCAATCCTACAACTGATAGAGGCCTTATATCCAAAATATACAAAGAACTCAAGAAGTTAGACCACAGGGAGACAACCCTATTAAAAAATGGGGTTCAGAACTAAACAAAGAATTCACAGCTGAGGAATGCTGAATGGCTGAGAAACACTTAAAGGAATGTTCAACATCTTTAGTCATAAGGGAAATGCAAATCAAAGTAACCCTGAGATTCTTCACCTCACACCAGCTGCGAATGGCTAAGATCAAACTCAGTGAAGATGCCACAGGATGGAGAAAGATAAACACCTCCATTGTTGGTGGATTGCAGATCATACACCATTCTGAAATCAGTCTGAGTGTTCCTCAGAAAATGCCAACATTGAACTACCTGAGGACTGGCCACCTCTCTGCACAGGCACCAAAAGATGCCCTGCAACATACAACAAAGACATGTGCTCCACCATGTTCATCGCAATTTATTATAATAGCCAGAAGCTGGAAAGAACCCAGATGCCCTTTCAACAGAGGAATGGATACAGAAAATGTGGTACATCTACACAATGGGATACTACACAGCTATTGAAAACAATGACTTTATGAAATTCATAGGCAAATGGAGGGAACTGGAAAATATCATCCTGAGTGAGGTAACCCAATCACAGAAAAATACACATGGTATGCACTCATTGATAAGTAAGCTTAATTCTAACATTTGTATATGGTTTTTATACTGGTTGAAAATCTTAACTACCTTGGTCACCTGACATATCTTTTTCTTTAGACTTCTACTTGTAAGATTCCATCAGAATCATTGAGCGTGTATCACTAGTTCATTTTTCAAAAACGCTTAGATCTATAACTATAAATATAACAATTCAGGCACTGTACCACAGCTGAAAGTTTGAAATGTGGCTGAAACAAGGAATACTATAATCCAGGTATATTTAATTTTATAAGAAAAGTATTAACTATTAAAGAATAAATAATTATCCTTTTACGTAATTTTGTGGCATATATGCTTCTAAAGACATTAAACTTTAAATGTAAAAACATCAATTTCCTGTGTAGTTTTAGCACATCTGTGCAAATGTTACATGATTTGGTTTCATTTCTGTTGCTGTAATAAAATACCCTAACATGAAGCAATGTAGGAGAAATGGGGACTTGTTTCATTTAATAATTACAACTACATCTGTAATTGTGAGGAAGTCAAGGCAGGAACTTCAATCAGCTGGCCACACTGAATTCATAATCAATAATAGAAAAATAAAAAAAATGAATAGGAAATGAATGTATAAATTTTTGCTTGCTTGTTTGTGCTTGGCTAGGCATTTCTGTTCTTTTATTGTTCAGGACCCTTTCCTAAAGCATAGCACCAGCCACAGCAAACTGAATCTTCCTATATTGACTTAAGAAAATCCCCTGGCCTTCACTTCAGGCCAACCCATTGTAAGGAATCTGTACTTGGGATTTTCCTCCCAGTAATTTTAGGTCATGAAGAAGTGACAATTTAACCATCACAAACCATATTTTACTCATTTTTGTGCTCATTCTAGAGGAAAGGATACCTATATGGTCCAATCCGTTTAGCATATGTAATATCACTAAACTATTTTATTGCATATTGTTATCTACTAATACTTTTTAAATTTCATATTTAATCATCAGACATTCATGTAATTACTATTCCACAGTATTTATTTTGTTTCGATCCAGTACACTATCTTCTTGTGTGCTTAGATTATTTTATTCAGGAAGTAGGAATCTTCTCATGTTCACTTCCAGCTCAATACTATTCATCTTAGATAGCTTCATTCTATCTTAAATCAAAATGCAGTCCAGTCTTTTCTTGTATATTTCTAATCTGATTTGGAATTAGCCAGTTTCTAAGAATGCCTGGGGAATGGTGTAACAAGACCATAATACTGAAAAATTAATTATTACTAAAGTGATCTTTGTTCCTATGTCTTTTCAATGAGCAGAGAGAACAAATATTTATGTATATACATACATAATACACATGTAATACATACATGCATATATTCATAAAACAGCAAGAGTTTACTTCTTTAGTAATATTTATGTGTCTGCTTCCTTGATAATATAATATTTATTAGTGACACATGTTTAATAATACATGACATTTTTTGTTTTGGATTACAAAGCATATAGACCAGATTCAGCACACTAATCCTACAAAAAACAAACAGTGGTTTTTAATAATAGTTTTAAGATTATGCAATTTGTTCAAAAATAATTTTTGTAAAATTAAATTCTTACAAATTTAGATGATATTATAATGCATTTCCACATAGGAATATATTATCTTTACCCTGGCTTTCCCGTACATATAAATCACAGCTAGTTAAGAGTTGACTTTGTTTTAAATATATACAGATACAAAAATGACTGTATTGGTAGAAATTTTTCCTGTTTAGCATATGATATTCAATCTTTAGTACTGGGCTTAGTTAAACTCTGATGTAAACCTGACCTAACTTTTCCTCATAAAACCTTGTCCTAATATAACAGGTATAGTGACTTATGCTTTAAAATTGTAGCCACTCAGAAAAGTAAGGAAAACAGGTACAAGTGTAAGGCCAGCCTAGGCAATATTAATATATGCCTGTGCTGTAATATGTATCTGAAGATTATTGAAGAGAGTATTGTGTTTGAATAGTATTATAAAAACATTTATTACTTGTACCTCAGCTATTGGTGTTCTGTTCAATATATGGAAATCCATCAGTGTAATCCACCTGAAAGGAAACTGAAAGAAAAAAACCACATTGTCATCACATAGATGCTGAGAAAGTCCTTAACAAAATCCAACACCCTTTCATGTGAGCTGTTTTGAGAGCAAAAAATACAAGGGCCCGTACCTCAAACATAAAGAACGATAAGACCAATGACAAGAGCTTCAAGTTTCTGAAGAAGAAAATTAAGGAATACATCAGAAGATGGAAAGATCTCCCATATTCCCATGGATTGCTAGGATTAACAATGAAAAAAGAAAGCATCTTCCATACATGATACTGGTCTAACTGGATGTCCTAAAGTAGTATTAATGCCTATTGGCCTTTGTCCCAGGTGTTTAAACCTAGTCAAATTACAAAATACACTTAATAATGGACCATCTAACATTACCATTTTTACTACTTGGGTAAAAATAAAAGTAAAAATTCCAAATTTTCCCACTCTTATTTTATTTTTTACTTGAAATGTTAAGAATTTTTCCTAGCACAATTCCTAAAAACATGGTTTAACATGGCTGTTTAATTTTTAACCTAACATTTGTTTTTTTTTTCAGGATTGCACTGTCTATGAAACTGAAAATAAAATTCTTCATGTGGTAAGTAGACTTGGATGTAATTTTTGTCTCCATTAGACAATATTTACTTAGCAATTAAAAGGCTATGGCTTACAAAAAGTAATCCATAATAAAATGGACTATTAACCTCCCTTAGTTAATTGTATTTTTACATTTCAGGAAACCTATAAAAGAATTCAAAACTCATTAGTTATGGTAATATTATACTCAGTGAAATTGTATATTTTTGTTGTTACTGAATGGATTGTTTCTGCCCCTCCTCCTCCTCCTCCTCCTCCTCCTCCTCCTCCTCCTTTTTTTTTATAAATCATTTCCTAATGAATGCACACCTTTCAAATACCTTCATCACTTGCACATGGGACTTCTGCATTTACAGAAGTTCTACTTCTACTTAGTTACAATCTTAGCATCATGCCATTTTGCTTCTTTGCTTATGGCTTTGGGATTCATTCATTGTTTGAATACATACAAATATTACTTTGTATCTCAGGAGTTAAGACATTTATAAAATATCGTGACTAAGTATATGGGGAGGAAACATCAACTCAGAATGGCAGCAATGCTGAGATAATGTACTTCCCGTCATTGTGTAGTACTGATGACCTTTGCTGTCAGAAAAAAGGAATTAATGTATTCTCCTGCTTTGTCTAGGAAGGGAAGAGAACACCCTTAAATCTTTTTAGGTCCAACTATTCTTAGTCTCTGTAGAATAGAAAGGAAATAACTTTTATTTAAGTTATATACGTATATATTTAAAACATTAGTTTAAATTCTATAAGCATATTATATATTGAGTAGTAATCCTGAAGTTCATTCAAAATATAAGACCTTTTTGTATTTATTTATTGTTTATATATGAGCACTTGCGTGTAATACTACACACATGTGGCATTCAGAGGAAATTTGTGGGAGAGGCCTCTCACCTACAATGTGAGTTCCAAAGATTAAACTCGGAGCATCAGGTTTGGCAGCAAATGATTTTTCCCCACTGAGCCACCTCGCGAACTCCAAACCTAATAAACTTTTTGACTACATATGGGAAGCCACTGATATTATTGGTTTTTTATTTTGTCTTTCTTGGATATTTTATGTATTTACATTTCAAATGTTATCCCCCTTCAAAATATCACTGCTTGCAGATGATATGATAGTAGACTTAAGCCACTGATATTTTAAGTGGAAAAGTCCATATCTGATATCATATGATGGGGTTCATTCAAAATTCAGACTCACAACACCACTCTGTCAACATTACCAAGGAAAAGATGACTCTTTCAGAACTCAGCAAAAGTTGTAAAAAACTGTTTTCATTTCTAATACAGGAATTCCTTCAAAGGGTAAAAAAATGAGGTTTGCATTGGCCATCTTCTTAAGACCTATGTCTATTATTTACTGTGGCGTGTTTACTTGTTTGTTTGTTTATTGCTTATTCCATCTGTGATAAAAAAGATACTGCTAAAACACCCTAAAATGTATATAGATAATCTATACATAACAGTGTGTAAAAAGAATAAGATGAGTTGATCTGTATGCAAAAGTAAGCTATTGAAGCTATTGGAAAGGAGTGTATTAAGTATGAAACTTCTTTAAGAAGACTGCAGTATCTGAAGACCACTATGCATGTCCTAAAGAAACAAAAGAATGAACTGTTGAAGTACTATGCTAGAATGCTAAACAAAAACCCACATAAATTAAAAAGTAAAAATCCCATTGCATTGTAATTAACACCTTTCATTCAATATGCTGATCATGATGAAACAAGAACAGATCTACCTCAGTAAATTGAAACTTAAGCTAGTTGCAGATGTTTAAGACAAGACTCAACCTGAAAGTTTTAAAGATATATTATTATAAAGTTTCTACTAATGGAAAAATGAAAATATGCAACGAAGTAGATATGAAAGAAAGTTATGCCATCAAGACTATAGTTGTTCATTCATTGGCTGGTTGTAAAATAGTCAAAACAGTTCTGAATCTAGATGACCATGATAATAGTTACAATGAAGATGGAATTTTTAAAGTGGCAGGGAAAGTGCCTATTGTTAACACAATGAAAATAATGGGCTTATTGGAAGAATACAGAAATGTTCATTTATAACATAATATGAAATCATAATTTTTTATATGATCAAGGAGAGACTTCTAAGATAAAATCTGGTTTTAATGGGATAGATGACTTTGGAAGAAACATTTTTAACTGTATCTAACATAGTACTCTTTTATCACTAGGAAACCTACTCCTTGATCCCTTAAGTGCTTTTAACAGTCTCAACCTATGGGTTGCAACATCTTTGGAGAGCAAATGACCCTTTCACAGGGGTTACATATAATTATGATTTTACACTATGATTCATAACAGTAGCAAAATTACAGTAATGAAGTAGCAACAAAAATAGTTTTATGATTGGGGGTCACCACAACATGAGCAACTGTATACAAGGGCCACACATTAGGAAGGTTGAGAACTACTATTAATCTTTATTCTTAGCTAAATCCATAAAACATCTTTTGTAATAACCTTATAATCAAGACACATTTTAGATAGAGACCAAAGGTCTGTAGTTGTTTATTGCCTGCTCCTGGATAACAGCTGCTATAGGTATTTTGATGATGCTACTTGTGTTGCTCTGAGCATAGGTTTCCACTGTGTTAATGCTGTATCTCGTTTTTACTATTGTACTTATGTGCGAATAAGTACAAGGAAGTGGCTGCTTTTCACAATCACATAAATTTAGAGTAAGCACTCATGGTCTTGTGAATGCTAAACTGTTGACACAAATTTTTTCTGATAGTTCTAGGTACATAAACAGTTATTTTTTAAGGACAAGTGTTTTAAATAATATATAAAATTCCCATAAAGGTATATATAAAACACATGAATTTGATGTCTATACTTGGATCACATTCCCAAGTTGTTCTATTATGTATATGCAAATTTTCCACAATAAAAAAATCCATAATTCCATACAGATTCTGCTGCAAAGCAGTTTTGATAAGACATATCCAACCCATATGTCACTTAATCATACATTTGCAATAGATGAAACTATGGGCTGCAGATATTAAAACATTTGAATGCTGAATTTGAACATAGATCATGGACACACTTTTATTTTTAGATTTAGTAGTTATGACCAATTCCAGTTCCTTGAGGCCATGTCTACTGTGTTCTCCTGTTTCCTGTGGAACTCAAGGCTACAGATTAGTTATGCATGTTGTTTCAATTATTGAGGAAAATGAGAAGACATTGTTTTTATTTCCTTTGAGTGTCTATTTCACTGTCATTGAATTTTCTGCAGCAATGACTTTTGCTCCTGAACTATTGAATTTACTTAAACTTTGACCCACTGCTATGGGCTCATTATATTTACTTCAAGACTTTTATCGAGGTCGTTGTGTGTGTCCTGATTTTCTTTTGGGGCAGTTTTTCAGTAATAATCTCTTATTTTTATCAAAACACATGCATTTAATTTCCCCTATGTATTGGCTGCTAGAAAATAAGACCGAAGGAGTTACAAGTTGAACCTATTTTATACATTAGCATCATTTTAGCTTCTCATTCATAGCCATGATTTCACTTTTCTTTTCTTTCTTTCTTTCTTTTTTTTTTTGCTTAATGTAAGTATGGTATATTTTTTACATCGGTTGATGTAATTTGATTAAGCACAAGAATAGATCCAGTAAGGTATATGCATATTTTAAAACAATATCCCAATGTTTACAAGGTAATTAAACACAATACTAATTGATAGCGGGTTGTGAAAATGTGAAACTTTATTCTGGAAAATAAATCAGATGTTATCTTGTGACAGGATGATAGAAATGAATTTTTTATTTTTTATTAGAAAGTTTTTTCAAACAATATATTATGATCATGCTTTCCCCGCCCCAATTTCCCCCCAGACCCTTCCCATCTTCTCACCTTCCCAAACAAAACAGGAATCTAAATGATAAAGGAATATTACAAGAATTCTCTTTTATGAAATCTAAGTTTAAATTTAGTTAGTTTTGCTTAAGGAAATAAGATGTTTCAGAATATAAAATAATGCTTGAATTTTATTTAAAACTAAAATAAATAGTAATCATTTACATTTTAAAATAATTATTTCTTATATAATTTTCTATTGATTAATATACATTATTAGTAAATTGAACTTATATTAATAGTGGATTCCTCTCTCTTTTCTTTTTCATATGCCAAATTTTGAGTTACTTGCTATTTGCAGATGAATACAATGTGTTTATGCAGCAAAACTCCATACCCTAACCAGCTGGACATTTAACATCCTGTCTCATGATGATGGAGACACGGATAGCATTAGTCAGTGAGTTCAGCTCAGAAAATGGTCCTATGCCATGCTATTATTCTACTTCTCATTCTAGGCTCCTAATTATGGATAGCCCAGCCTCTACCAAGCAAATGTAACAGAACACTTGAAAATTTATTATACTTTAGTAAGAAGAAAGCATAGGTCTCTGAATGACAATTTCGGTTTTCTAGTATTTTAGGTCACATAAAATATTCTTATATGATTTTTAACCAAGATTTGGATAAGTGAAGCTAGACATAATTACTTATACATTCTTTTTCTCAGCACTTGGAAAGCAAGGGCAAGCAGAAATCTGAATTCATGCCTAGCCTGGTCCGCATAGTTAATTCCCGGACAGGCCAGGTGTGAATCTTCTGTGAAAGAAAGAAAGAGATGGGGGAGGGGGGAGGGAGAAGGAAAAGAGAAATTGTGAAATAAAAAAATCAAATTTCAAATGGCATATAGTATTCTAATTGTTTGAATATATTTATACTGAAGAAAATTGAAGATGTTTGTAATAGATTAGATCTTCATTTTGTCTGAAAGGGATGGGGGTCATTTGTCAAGAGGAAGGGAATGATCATGTATGGAAAACTATTATAGCTTAGGAATTCCATAAAGAAATACAAAACCTTGGCTGAGAAGAGTTGTGAGATGTGTCTTTTTTTTTTAATTCAATATGTAGTGATTAAATTTTTAAAAAAAAGAAACAGAAAAGGAAATACCACTTAATACACTACATTAATAAATTAATAGTGCCTCATGAAGTAGGCTTACTAAGTATATTTAATGTCCACAGTAAGAGGTAAAAGAACACTGCCTATTATATAAAGTGATTAAGAAGGTACATCTACTGTAAACTAAGACCAAGTGAGCTAAGAACATGGTTGTATTAAAAGCAGCAAAAGAAACATAGAAGTAAGACCACACTAAAATCAATAAAATAAATATTGGATATTAAAGAAAAAATGATATTTTAATAAAACTGGACTTTAGTAATATTGTTTTTATTATATATATTTATATATTCAGAAAATTGCAAATATGAGAGAAAATAAAGGCTTTAGAGGATAGGTTTTGGTCATCTACAACTCTTTGTGAGAAAAAAAAGCAATAATCAAGGCTATGAGAGAATAATTTTGGAAAAGCTATTTGGATTCCAAATTTAGAAACTATATTGGGAGAATAATTATTTCAAGATATTATCATAGTGATATATTATCAGTATAATGGCAAGAAGTTACCCTGCACTCATTCATCTAAAGAGATTGGAGAAAAAAAAGCTGTGGCTGCAACCCAGCACTTGAAAAATTATGAAAGGAGACTCATGAGATCCAAGTCAATCTAGGATACATATTGATACTCTGTCTCAAATATGAGAGAAGAGAAGAGGAGAGGAGAGGAGAGGGAGAGAAAGAGGGAGGGAGAGGGAGAGGGAGGGAGGGAGAGAGAGAGAGGGAGGGGGACGGGAAGAAAGAGAGAGAATAAGAATGAATATGAATGAATATTTCCAAAATACATTGGATCAGAAACTGCAAATATTTCAAAGAAAAGCAGTGATCAAAGCTCATGCACAGAAACAAATAGCACCACACACACATTTTTAGATTAATATGTTTAGTAAAGTACTTTCTTGATAAATGTATTAGAGTAAGATTATAAAATAAGTTAAACAAAAATCAAATTCCAGACTAGAAAAGTACAGAATGACCAAGAATACATGCATGATAAACAATCACAGATGAGATGGTTAAGAATAAGAAAGAACATAGAAGTGTCAGTTATTTTTAAATGAAAGTTTTAACAGACTATCAAAAGATAATATACATACCTAGGTTTTATGTATTTTTTAAATTTACAATCACCACATCCTATTTTAGATCATAATAGCTAGCTACTAGAACTTGCCACAGGCAGTTATCCTCATATAACAAGGGATTTTTGAGAGCAATAAGATATTTTTTCCATCTATTTACACACATACTTTTAAAATACTCAGGTGCTGATAGTAGCCTTCATGAAAAATAGGATGGGCATAATTTATTTGTATACAAGTATAATGCCAAATCCTTTTAGGAAAACAAGTTTGACATACTTTTTAAGTCTCAGAAACAGTAATTCTAACATTTGCTTGAGATTTTGCAATTTGTTGCCATTACTGTGAATGCTGTACACAATCTAACACATTTTAGTTCTCAGGAAAAAATATTATCATCTCTATTTTATAGATGAATAAATTTGAGCATAGAATGGTTATGTTAAGTTTCACAAAATGACAGAAATGATTTATGATCAGTTAAAAACTCCTAAGATTAGGGAAAATTCATAGAAGAGAAGGTGGAAAGATTTTTAAAACAAGTGGACCAGGATTCTCGCTGCTAATGTCTTCTAGACATGATGAAGAAAATGTGCTTATGAAATCACAACAGTATGGTACTTAATGTACCTGCATAATGGCAGCACCAGGTGACATGTCACTGTAGATGGAGGAAATTTCACTAGGTTCTATGCCTAGAAGAGCCACAGACACTCAGTTGCTGCTAAGAAAATAAATAAAAACCTATTTTCTCCATGGACAAACTCCCTGATATATTATCCAATCTCAAGTAATCATCCACAAAAACATGTACATAAATGCAATAAAATGTTCCTCGTAGGTTAAGTCAGCACACACAAGGAATTGATTGAACAGGTGAGAAGGAGAAATGGAAATGATGAAAATGCAGTACTCACGTATGAAATTTTTAAATAAAAGAAAAGAAAAACTCTTATAGTCTGACTCCAGAGTTCATATTCTTATAATTTCCTGATGATACAATCTAGAATAAATTGTGGAACACAGTAACATTTTCTACAGGAAATGTTCAAAGAATCATAATACCTAATAATGAAAAATAAGAAAAATAGTAATACTGTAATTAACTATGATATATTTATAGGATATATTTTCTATTCATGATTACCGTCTGAAAAATTCAAGGATATATCATTTATGAATAAACTATATTAATATCTCAATATATTCATGCTGCACTGTTAAAAGAAAGATTCTAAATTATTACCATTAGAATTTTGAAGTGACATCCTGTTAGACCAGCACCATTTATTGAAGATGCTTTCTTTTTTCCATTGTATATTTTAGAGGTCTTTGTCAAAGATAAAGTGTGCATAAGTGTGTCGTTTTACATCTGGATCTTCAATTCTATTCCACTGATCAACATGTCCGTCTCTGTACCAATACCATGCAGTTTTTATCACTATTGCTCTGTAGTAAAGCTTGAGGTCAGGGGTGGTGATTCCGCCAGCCTTTCTTTTATGGTTAAGAATTGTTTTCGCTATTCTGGATTTGTTTTTCCCTATGAAATTAAGAATTGCCCATTCCGTGTTTTTGAAGAATTGGGTTGGGATTTTGATGGAGATTGTATTGAATCTGTAGATTGCCTTTGGTAGGATGGCCGTTTGTGAGTCTGCGTGCTGGAGGCTTTCCACAGTGATCTCTGGTCTGGTTAGGCACACAGTTCAGGCAAAAAGAAGAGAACACTGGCAGAGAGTAGGGACTGCTTTCTCTGCCTCCACTACTGCTGCTGCTACTTTTAGGCTGGGCTGAGCCAGCAGGAGACTGACTAATTGACAAGGGTTCCTAGGGAGCTACTGCCAGTGATTTGGGGAGAGCAGATTTCTTCCCAAGTGGCAGTGTTACAGCTCTGTGGCAGAAGCTCTCTGAATCCTTCTGAATAAGATTCTTGCACACCTTTATTTCTGAACACAGTCCAATTAGCAGGTACTTCCTATTGGTTTAGCCTGAGAGCTTGGGAAGACTTCATGTACATATTCAGGGGTGTGGTCCTGTTTCTATGACTGATCTGTCTTGAACCTACATGACTTGGTCACATCCTCACCTGTGGAGGAGGGGCTTGGTTCTTGCCCTAAATGACTGATCTGTCTCAAACCTCTCTACAGAGAGGTCTGTGGGGCACTGTAGCTACGAAGGGCCTGATCTTCAGGGAGACTTGGAATGCTCCTGGCATCCCTTTTAGGGTGACTGGGGATTCGACCTATTTCGACCAGGAATCTCAGGGTACCTTTCACAGCCCGCTGCCCTACAGTCATTTTTACTGTTAAGTCGGCCAATTCATGAGCATGGGAGATCTCTCCATTTTCTGAAATCTTAGTCAATTTCTTTCTAAAGAGACTTGAAGTTATTGTCATACAGATTCTTTCAATTGTTTGGTTAGAGTTACCCCAAGATATTTTATATTATTTGTAGCTATGGTGAAGGGAGTTTTTAACCTAATTTCTTTCTCAGCCATTTTAGCATTTGTATAAAGGAAGGCTCCTGATTTACTAGAGTTAATTTCATATCTGGCTACTTTGCTGAAGTTGTTTATCAGCTGGAGAAGTTCTGTGGTAGAATTTTTGAGGTTGTTTATGTATATTATCATATCATCTGGAAATACTGATACCTTTATTTCTTCTATGTCAATTTGTATCCCCTTGATCTCTCTTTGTTGTCTTATTGTTCTAGCTAGCACTTTGAGTACTATATTGAATAGATATGGGGAGAGTGGTCAGCCTTGTTTTGTCACAGATTTTAGTGGGATTGCTTCAAGTATCTCTCCATTTAATTTGAAATTGACTGTTGGTTTGCAGTAATTTGCTTTTATTATGATGAGGTTTGGGCCTTGAATTTCTGATCTCTCCAATACTTTTAACATGAAGGGGTGTTTTATTTTGTCAAATGCTTTTTCTGCATGTAAGGAGATGATCATGTGATTTTTTTTCTTTGAGTTTGTTTATATGTTGGATTACATTAATGGATTTTCGTATATTGAACCAACCTTGCATCCCTGGGATGAACCTACTTGATCATGGTGAATGATGGTTTTGATGTGTTCTTGGATTTATTTGCAAGAATTTTATTGAGTATTTTTGCATCAATATTCATAAGCGAGATTGGTCTGAAGTTCTCTTTGTGTGATTTAGGTATCAGCGTAATTGTGGCTTCATAGAATGAATTAGGTGGTGTTCCATCTGTTTTCTATTTTATGGAATATTTTGAGGAATATTGGTATCAGGTCTTCTTTGACGGTCTGGTAGAATTCTGACCCTGGGCTCCTTTTGGTTGGGAGGTTTTCAATGACTTCTATTTCCTTAGGGGACATGGGCCTGTTTAAATAGTGTGTCTGCTCTTGATTTAACTTTGGGATGTGGTATCTGTCTAAAAAATCATCAACTTCATCTAGATTTTCCAGTTTTGTTGAGTATAGGCTTTTGTAGTAGTATCTGATGATATTTTGAATTTCCTCAGTTTCTGTGTTATGTCTCCCTTTTCATTTCTGATTTTGTTAATTTGGATACTGTCTCTGGGCCCTTTAGTTAGTTTGGCTAGGGGTTTATCTATCTTGTCGATTTTCTCAAAGAACTATCTTTTGGTTTTGTTAATTCTTTGTATAGTCTTATTTGTTAATATTTGGTTGATTTCAGCCCAGAGTTTGACTATTTCCTGCCATCTACCTTACCTTCCTGTTGTAGTTATCAGGAGGAAAATAATTTGATATAATGGAGACAATTTTGAGTCATACTTATTAAAACTTGTTTGATTCTCTTGAAGAACCAGCTTTTGTTTTTGTTGCCATTTTGTATTGTTCTCCTTGTTTCTATTTGGTTGATTTTGGCCCTGAGTTTGATTATTTCCTGCAGTCTACTCCTCTTGGAAGTGTTTGCTTCTTTTTGTTCTAGAGCTCTCAAGTCTAGGTTGCTAGTGTAGGATCTCTTCAATTTCTGTTTTTTAATTGTGAATAGTATGTTTTAATATCGCTACAAAATAAAATCATTACTGAAATATGGTTTCAGGTGCATCCCTTTGTCTTTCATTTAAGCCATCTTACATGATTACTTCTGTGAGTATGAAAAACAAAATTAAAAGAAACAGAAATGGTTGCATAGGAGTTTAAAACAGCTCATATAAATCAAATAGCCTCCAAATACTGTCTAATTTTATGCTGCTTCTATGGCCTAGTCTGATGACAACTTTTCTTTAATGCAAGTCAAATGCACCACCTACTTTCAAATTTGAACGTGTTTGGAATTTATAATTATATGTATTATCTCTTGACATAGTTTGGATAAACTTAATAATAGTATACCAGGACACTTAGTGCTATGAATTTTCCTTTTAGCACTGTTTACCTTGTGTCCATTAAGTTTGGGTATGCTGTGTCATCATTTTCATTCAACTCCAAGAAGTCTTTAATTTCTTCCTTTATTTTTTCCTTGAACAAATTATCGTTGAATAGAGAGTTGTTCAGTTTCCAAGTGTATGTGGGCTTTCTATTCTTTTTGCTGTTATTGAAGACCATCCCTAGACCATGGTGATCTGATGTAGAAAAATGAAAATAGACCCATATGTGTCACCTTGTGCAAAGCTCAAGTCCAAGTGGATTAAGGACCTCAACAAAAAACCAGATACTATGAATCTAATAGAAGAGAAAATGGGAAAGAGCGTTGAACTCATTGACACAGGGGGAAATTTCCTAAACAGAACTCCAAAGGCTCAGGCTCATAAGATTAAGAATGGATAAATGGGACCTCTTGAAACTGGAAGACTTCTGTAAGGCAAAGGATATAGTCAATATGACAAATCAGCAACCTACAGATTGGGAAAAAATATTCACTAACCCCACATCCATTAGAGTGCTAATATCTAAAATATACAAAGAACACAAGAAGCTAACCAGCAAAGAAACCAAACAACCCAGTAAAAATAAATGGAGTATAGAACTAAACCGAGAATTCACAACAGGGGAATCTTGAATGGCTGAGAAACACCTAAAGAAATGTTCAACATCTTTAGTCATAAGGGAAATGCAAATCAAAACAACCCTGAGATTCCACCTCACACCAGTCAGAATGGCTAAGATCAAAAATTCAGGTGATAGAAGATGCTGGTGAGGATGTGGAGAAAGAGGAACACTCCTCCATTGTTGGTGGGATTGCAGACTGGTACAACCACTCTGGAAATCAATCTGGAGGTTCCTCAGAAAATTGGAAATAGATCTATCTGAAGACCCAGGAATACCACTCTTGGGAATATACCCAAAAGGTGCCCCACCATGCCACAGAGGCATGCTCCACTATGTTCTTAGTGGACCTTATTTGTGATAGCCAGATGCTGGAAACAACCCAGATGTCCCACAAAAGAAGAATGGATACAGATAATGTGGTTCATTTACACAATGGGGTACTACTCAGCTGTTAAGAACAAGGACATCCTGAGTTTTACAGGCAAATGGATGGAACTAGAAAATATCCTCCTGAGTGAGGTAACTCAAACCCAAAAGGATATGCATGGTATGCACTCACTAATAGGTGGGTATTAACCAAAAGAAAAGTACAAAATACCCAAGATACAGTCCACAGAACTCAAAAACTCCAACAAGCTGAAGGGGCCAAGTGAGGACACCTCAGTCCCACTTGGGAAGGAGAAGAAAGCAATCATAAGGGGGGAGGGAGAGACCTGGGAGGAAAAAGGGACGGGAGTACAGGGGGAGAGAGAGGGGAACATGATCTGATATTGGGTGGGGGAAAAGGACTGAAGCCCTGAGGGCCAGGAGAAGGAGTGGAAACAGGCAACCTTAGGAGGTAGGAGGTTGGGGGGAACCCTCCAGAATATACCAGAGACCTGAGAGGTGAGAGACTCTCAGGACTCAAAGGGAGGAACCTTATATGAAGTGCTCTACAGTGGGGAGAGGGAACTTGTAGAGGCCACCTCCAGCAGAAAGACAGGGCATCAAGTGAGGGATGGGGTTGCTATCCCACAGTCAAAAATTCTTAAATGTAATTGTTCCTGTCTGAAAGAACTACAGGGATAGAAATGGAGAAGAGCCTGAGTGAGGAAAAGGTCTAGCAACAGGCCCACAATGGGATCCAGCTCAAGGGGAGGCCCTAAGACCTGACACCGTTACTGAGGCTATGGAGCACTCACAGAAAGGGACCTACCATGACTGCCCTCCAAAGACCCAACAAGCAGCTGAAAGAGTCACATGCAGATATGTGCACCCAACCAATGGACAGAAGCTGCTGAAACCCTCTGTTAAATTAGGGAAAAGCTGGGGGAAGCTGAGGAGGAGGGCAACCCTATAGGTAGACAAGCAGTCTCCATTAACCTGGACCCTGGAGATCTCTCAAACACTGGATCACCACCTAGGCAGCATACACCAGCTGACCAGCATACACCCTAACATGTATACAACAGAGGATTGCCAGGTCTGGGTTCAGTCAGAGAAAATGCCTCTAACCCTCAAGAGACTGGAGGCCCCAGAGAGTTTAGTGGTCTCATGGGGTTGGGGGTGGGCAGTGGGGACATCCTTGTGGAGACAGGGGACAGGTAGGAGATATGGAATGTGGAACAGTCAGAGGGTGGACCAGGAGGAGACTAAAATCTGGAATATATAAAAGAAGATTAAATAAAAAGAAGGAAATTTTTTTAAATTGAATATTCTGGTATAAAAATATTTATTGTATTTGCTGAGAATGGTAGCTGACTTTTTAACTTAAAGTACATTCCATATTTAAAATTAATTTATGATGTGCTTATAGTGAAGATAAAATTGTTTATCTTATTCTGTTGTAGTCATACTTTTGATGGTTTTTACACTTAATTTCATATTCATGCAAGTAAAATATTCAAAGCTGGCTTGAAAAAGGCTTAGGGTCAATTCTGACATCCCACTGTTTTCATCTTTAAAATCAGAGAAATCTATGAAAGAGTATAGTAGAAAGGGAATTTGCATGTAGTGCTGAACACGGATTTGTATTAATATAAAATATGACGATGAAAGAATAGAGGCTGAACAACCTGGGTGACTGGTCAGAGGGCAGGGTGCCATTAGATTCAGTTGTCAAAAACAAAGTGAGACTACAGAACACATTGCAGAAAATTAATGCATTCTCTACTGGAGCTAGCATTTACTAAATTTAATTAGTGTTAAATTTCATCAAATCAGTAAGTCTGAAGTTTCCCCCAGTTAGGACTTGTCCTGTAATACATGTTCGTTGGCATATTGGGGACTATCTTTATTGTTCTGCTAACATCCTTGTTTTATATATGGTAAAATGGCTAAAGAGAATCTGGAACTTTCCTCAGCCATGTGCTTTGTTTGCCTCACTCTCCCCCCCTCCCTTCACTGCACTTTTTCCATTTGGGAAAGCTGCTGCAGGCCTTGATCTTGAACAGACTCACTGTGCTTGCTGCAAAAATACTCATCTCATTGGTAAGCCTCAAGGACTTGTCATCTTTGATAAACTCTTAAAAGATCCCAGGCCATGTTAGTTCATTAAAGTCCTACTGCTAAAATCAGATTATCTGATACCAAATAATATATTTTACCTTAACCACCAGTGTGGTCTTTGTAAACAAAATGGGAAAATAATACATATTTCTTTTTGTTTTAGTGTTAAATAGATTTCTTAGTTATAAAGTGCTTTACCATTCAAAAATATGCTCCTTCTTTTCTTCCACCGCTACTTTCTCCATGCCCTCCTCCCCTCTTCCCTTCCAGTTCCGTTTCCCTCTTGCTGCTTCCTTCTCTTTCTTTCCATTTTGTCTCTTCTTCCCCTGACCTGTTTTTCTTCACATACTTGACTTTGTACTCAAACTAAAGATATATACCACCAAACCCAGACAACATTGCTGGGGATCCAACCCATATACATACAGCCACCAAACCCAGACAATACTGCTGATACCAAGAAATGCATGCTGACAGTAGCCTGATATAGGTGTCTCCCGAGAGGCTCTGCCAGAGAATGTCAAATACAGAGGCAGATGCTAGCAGCCAACCATTGAGCTGATAACAGGTTCCCCATTGGAGGAGTTAGAGAAAGGATTCAAGGAGCTGAAGGGGTTTGCAACCCCATAAGAACAACAACACCAACCAACCAGAGCTCCCAGGGACTAAACCACTACCCAAAGAGTACACATGGACTGACCCATGGCTCCAGCTGCATATGTAGCAGAGGATGGCCTTGTTGGGCACCAATAGTCCTGCCAAGGCTGGACCCCTCAGTGTAGAGGAGGTGGGAAGTGGAGAGTAGTTGGAGAGAGGAAACACCCTCATAGAAGAAGGGTGAATGGGGATGGGATAGGGACTTTATGGATGGGAAACTGGGAACAGGGGTAACATTTGAAATGTAAAAAAATCCAACAAAAATGATATCACAAAAAATTTGTGCTAAGACTATTACTAAGCCAAAACTTGTTTTCTTGGGTGTTGAATTGGACTTTGACACTTTAGTGGTAATCAGTATCAGAAACCACTTTAACTATAAATTAATATCTAGTATAGAGAGATGTCTGAACAGTAAAGAGCACTTGCTACTCTTGCAGAACATACGGGTCAGTTCCCAGCACCTACACTGTAAACCATCTTTAACCAAGTTCAAGGGATTCACCACCCTCTTCTGGGTTTCTCAGGCATCGGGCACAAGGCACACATGTGTGTACACACATATAAACACACCCTACACACATTCATATACATAAAAGAAAAATAAATACATCTTTTAAAAAAATTAACTCCTCTAAAATTCTTATCCATGCCAAAAAACAGAGGAAAAATGTAAATATATTATGATGGAAGTAGAAGATATTTGCCTTTCCTAGGACAAAAAGAGAAACATGTATTCTTAAAAATAATAATAGTACAACCTACATAAAATAATTTTGCTGTTTATAATAGTTCTAGACAGTGTATGACATGATAGTATGTTTATATGTGTTCCTGGTGATGTTATATTTGCTGAACATATTCTGTATTGCATAATGCTTTAATGTTTAGACTGACTCTGAGGGTACAATCATTGTCTTCATAAAGTATATGTTTACAGTAAATACTAACACAATGTAGCACAAAGGGCACTACTTAGAGTTTAAAAAATTGGTGTCCTGACTTCAGTTTGACACTTACTATTTGTGAACAAGCTTAAATTAGCCTTTCTAATTAAGTTGAGGAATTGGGCTAACTCTAATTTTTTTCTAATTTCTTAGGTCTAATAGCTGCAGTTCTTTCATGATAACCTCACAAAAATTATAAGAAAACAGAGTGGCCACATAAAGTGATAAATTTGAGGACAGTCTTTATCTGGTGCCAGTCTGTATATGATCAAAGACACTACTAGATTTTTAAAAGTATATCCAAGTTGCCATAAAATTAATGTTCAATGTACTTGAACCAGAATAGAAACAGAAGCTACACAGTAACTTAAATAAAGGAACTTTGGTATAAATAATTATTAGTCTATATTAGAATGATATCTATTGCTGTATAAAAGGAATCCTAAACCACTCCTGAAGACTAAGCGAAACGAGTACCCAGGAAAAGATGACTTACTTAGGCAGAGCACTCACCCCCAGGGCTTAGAACCTGTGGTTGCCACCTCATAGGATTGCCTAGATAAGGTCTGGCCATTACAAGACCAGGAGAGAGACAATGTTTCACAAATGTAGGCAACTGAAAATGGTGGAAGATCTTATAGCAAGATTTGGGGTGCTGCTGTAGTAAGATTTCAAGAGAACATCTTAAGATAGCCTCAAGATGACAGAGTCTGAACCTAGACAAGGCTGCACAGTTGCTGAGAGGTTTGAATAAATGGTCTAGGTATATGGTTGGAGCAGGACATTACCTGGTCTCCTAAAAAAAAATGAGCATCACTCATAGACCCTAAATTAGATACAAGAATATTTAATATGTAGCCAATGAGAACCTAGTGAAAAGCTTTCTTTCCTCCACAGCATTCCTGCAGTACCCTCTACTGACAAAAAGTACAACATCCTACCCAATGTAAAGGAGGAAATACATATACACATAGCTCATTACTATATAGAGAAAAGACACTAAAGGGTCAATTTAGAGCTGAGAATTAATAAAATCCTAACTGTCACAGTATGAGTAGCATTTACCTCTGCAAAACCACACATGTTGCCTTTAAATTTTAAATTTCTGGAGTATATGTGTAAACATTGTTGAGGGGTCCTTATTTTTCTAAAAAGTATATATATATACATATATATGTATATATATGTATGTATGTATATATATATGTATATATATATGTATACGAGTCTCTAATTTACTGAGCCCATCTAGCTCATCAGGTCATTTATTCTATGTGCTCAAAGCTTAAGTAACCTTAATAACCTATTCTTGAATCACTGCTACATCTCAAGTGTCATCCTTGAGCATAGAAAGTATGCTTGAGACTATCATCTCTCCTGAGTCTGTCATCTGCTTTGGGGACCCACCACAAAGCTTTCTGTCACTGTTTCCTGATACACCAGACAAGTAGAACCAGGCAAGTAGAATAAATCTAGTTATAGATTCTAGCTTATGATATGTCCCCACCCTAATGCAGAGAAGTACATACTGTCTTTTTTTAAATCAAATTTGTATGTGTGACAGAACTTTGACACTTGGAAGAATAAAGGATTTTTCCCAATATCACGTAGCTAGTGAACTGTAAGCTAGCATTCAGTCCCAACTTCATCATGCTCATGTCCACCCTTCTATGAGAACAAAAATCTAATTCTGTGGTTCAGAAATATGTACATATTTTTTCAGTGGCCTTTTATTTATTGTTTTCCATTCACATCTATGGTAAGTAAGATTCTAAGATGGCCACCAAAGTCCAGACTCCTGGCATATAACTGGCAATTTTTGAATGTAATTAAGATCAGAATATACAATGAATTCCACTTCCACATGGCTAAGTTTTGTTCTATGACAAAAGTGAAGGGATTTTTTTCAGATATTCTTAAAACAATTTATCATTTGATGTGGATATCATAGAAAAAAAAGAAATTGTTTGGGGAACTTAAAATTTCTAAGATCTAGTTAAATGTCTCAAAGAAGATAGAGCTAAACAAACAATTCACAGCTGAGGAATGCCGAATGGCTGAGAAACACCTAAAGAAATGTTCAACGTCTTTAGTCATAAGGGAAATGCAAATCAAAACAACCCTGAGATTTCACCTCACACCAGTGAGAATGGCTGAATCAAAAACTCAGGTGACAGCAGATGCTGGTGAGGATCTCGGAGAAAAGAGGAACACTCCTCCATTGTTGGTGGGATTGCAGACTGGTACAACCATTCTGGAAATCAGTCTGGAGGTTCCTCAGAAAATTGGACATTGAACTGCCTGAGGATCCAGCTATACCTCTCTTGGGCATATACCAAAAGATGCCCCAACATATAAAAAGACACATGCTCCACTATGTTCATCACAGCCTTATTTATAATAGCCAGAAGCTGGAAAGAACCCAGATGCCCTTCAACAGAGGAATGGATACAGAAAATGTGGTACATCTACACAATGGAATATTACTCAGCTATCAAAAACAACGACTTTATGAAATTCATAGGCAAATGGTTGGAACTGGAAAATATCATCTTGAGTGAGCTAACCCAATCACAGAAAGACATACATGGTATGCACTCATTGATAAGTGGTTATTAGCCCAAATGCTTGAATTACCCTAGATGCCTAGAACAAATGAAACTCAAGATGGATGATCAAAATGTGAATGCTTCACTCCTTCTTTAAAAGGGGAACAAGAATACCGTTGGCAGGGAAGAGAGAGGCAAAGATTAAAACAGAGACTGAAGGAACACCCAATCAGAGCCTGCCCCACATGTGGCCCATACATATACAGCCACCCAATTAGACAAGATGGATGAAGCAAAGAAGTGCAGAAGTGTAGATCGCTCCTGAGAGACACAGCCAGAATACAGCAAATACAGAGGCGAATGCCAGCAGCAAACCACTGAACTGAGAATAGGACCCCCGCTGAAGGAATCAGAGAAAGAACTGAAGAGCTTGAAGGGGCCGAGACCCCATATGTACAACAATGCCAAGCAACCCAGAGCTTCCAGGGACTAAGCCACTACCTAAAGACTATACATGGACCGACCCTGGACTCTGACCTCATAGATAGCAATGAATAGCCTAGTAAGAGCACCAGTGGAAGGGGAAGCCCTGGGTCCTGCTAAGACTGAACCCCCAGTGAACTAGACTGTTGGGGGAGGGGCGCAATGGGGGAGGGTTGGGAGGGAACACCCACCCAAGGAAGGGGAGGGAGGGATGTTTGCCCGAAACCGGAAAGGAATAACACTCGAAATGTATATAAAGAAAAATACTCAAGTTAATAAAAAATACAAAAAAAAAAAAAAAGAAATCTTCTCTTGGCCTGGAAAAAGAGAGCCACCTTGTTATGATGTGTCCTATGAAGTATCCCATGTAGCCAAAACCTAAGGGCCACTCTTGGGAGCTAAGAATAATCCCTGGGTGATAAGCAGGAAGAAAATGAAACCCTAATAATATAGCCTCAATGAAATTTATTCTACAACTGACTTAAATGAACATGGAAGCAGATTTTCCCCTATTTTAAGATTAATGGATGGAACTAGAAAACATCATCCTGAGTGAGGTAACCCAATCACAAAAGAACACACATGGTATGCACTCACTGATAAGTGGATATTAGCCCAAAAGCTCGAATTATCCAAAATACAATCCACAAACAACAGGAAGCTCAAGAAGAAGGGAGACCAAAGTGTGGATCCTTCAGTCCTTCTTAACAGGGGGAACAAAAATATTCATAGGAGGAGAAATGGAGACAAAGTTTGGAGCACAGACTGAACAAATGGCCATTCACTGCTTGCCCCACCTGGGGATCCAGCCCATATACATACAGCCACCAAATCTAGACAATATTGATGAAGCCAAGAAGTGCATGCTGACAGGAGCCTGATATAGCTGTCTCCTGAGAGGCTCAGCCAGAATGAGACAAATACAGAGGTGGATGATAGCAGCAAACCACTGAACTGAGAACGGGGTCCAACTGAAGGAGTTAGAGAAAGGATTGAAGGGGCTAAAGGGACTTGCAACCCCATAAGAACAACAATGCCAACCAACCAGAGCTCCACCTGGTTGGCTAAAGCACCATCCAAAGAGTACACATGGACAGACCCATGGCTCCAGCTGCATATGTAGCAGAGAATGGCCTTGTTGGGCACCAGTGGGAGGAGAAGCCCTTGGTCCTGCCAAAGCTGAACCCCCCAGTGTAGGGGAATGTCAGGACAGGGAGCAGGAAGTGGTGGATGGATGGGTGGGGAAACACCCTCATAGATGAAGGGGGAGGGGATGGGATAGGGGGTTTATGGATGGGAAACTGGGAAAAGGGATAACATTTGAAATGTAAATTAAAAATACCCAATAAAAATTTTGAAAACAAAAGATTCTCTTTTGAAAATTTGGCCCTGCTGGCAGCTGACTGGCTTGTAAAACAATAATCTGCAGAATAGTGTCTGAATCTAGTATCTGGATTCCAAGCTCACAGAAAATGGGAAATAATAAGTGCTTTTCTATGTCTCTGGGATTGTGGTTATTTGTATCAATCCTAATTTAAATTTAGATCCAGACCAAGCAAAAAAGAAACTTGGAAATTTTAAATAAAATATAAAAGCAACTAATAACCAAGAGAGAATAATTATAGAAACACTTCTCTTGATATTTAAATTTAGATATAAATATAAATATAAACAAATATAAAATACTATATTTCCAAATCTAACTTGTTCTTTTTTGTAAGTATTGGCATGTCACTGAAGAACAAATACTTTATTGAGTGTCAATATTTTGCTTTGACTATGCCTTTAATTGGTCAGCTTGTACAGGTTGTTTGACCTCTCAGGATACACATTTGGGAAGATTGAACAAAAAGTTTCAGTTGTATTCATTGAAATTCTATGACTATGAGAATTTCAGCAATTGGAAGCTTTATTGGCAAGATGGGTGTTATCAGTAATTGTCAGGACCTATATATTTAGATGCAATAATTTGGAAGGTAAGATGTTTTGAATGCAGTAAGCTTTAAATTAGTAATTTTAACTCACAAGAAGGTCTTAGGGATTTTTACTTTTATTACTTTTTCAGGAAGTCCAAGTGTAACATGTTGTATGTTTGTGATGCAAAATAAATTAGCAGAACCAAGCTGCGAAATCCATAAGCATTGTATTTGGCATTTAAATCACAGCATGTCGGACTGACCCTGGACTCTGACCTCATAGGTAGCAATGAATATCCTAGTAAGAGCACCAGTGGAAGGGGAAGCCTTGGGTCCTGCTAAGACTGAACCCCCAGTGAACTAGATTGTTGGGGGGAGGGCGGCAAGGGGGGGAGGATGGGGAGGGGAACAGCCATAAAGAAGGGGAGGGGGAGGGATTAGGGGGATGTTTGCCCGGAAACCGGGAAAGGGAATAACACTCGAAATGTAAATAAGAAATACTCAAGTTAATAAAAAAAAAATACAAAAAAAAATCACAGCATGTCCTCGTGATTGTTGACAATGTGGATGGCTTAATGTAGGCATGATTATGAAATGATTATTTCATTTTGCTTTGCCTTTTTCTCTCCACTATCTTATTTTGAAACACAGATAGATTACAAGGGTATTTGGTGGATTGAGATGAATTAGTTTATGTGATTTTTATTTCTTTACATCTACAGTTCATTCTTGAAGATATTCGAAAGTCTTTTCTAGACCTAAACCTAATTTTGACATCATATAGAAATTTATTATCTGCTGTCACCTGAGTTTTGATTTTAGCCATTCTCACTGGTGTGAGGTGAAATCTCAGGGTTGTTTTTGATTTGCATTAAGCTTTATGACTAAAGATGTTGAACATTTCTTAGGTGTTTCTGCCATTCGCATTCCTCAGCTGTGAATTTTTTATTAGCCTGAACCCCATTTTTTAATAGGGTTATTTGTCTCCCTGCAGTCTAACTTCTTGAGTTCTTTGTATATTTTAGATATAAGCCCTCTATAAGTTGTAGGATTGGTAAAGATCTTTTCCCAATCTGTTGATTGCCATTTTGTACTAACAACAGTGTCCTTTGCCTTACAGAAGCTTTGTAGTTTTATGAGATCCCATTTGTCGATACTTGATCTTAGAGCATAAGCCATTGGTGTTTTGTTCAGGAAATTTTTCCAGTGCCATGTGTTCAAGATTCTTCCCCACTCTTTTTCTTCTATTAGTTTTGAGGTATCTGGTTTGATGTGGAGGTCCTTGATCCAATTTGGACTTACCGCTTTGTACAGGGTGATGAGAATGGATCATCTGCATTCTTCTTACATGTTGACCTCCAGTTGAACCAGCACCATTTGCTGAAAATGCTATCTTTTTTTCCATTGGATGGTTTTGGCCTTTGTCAAAAATCAAGTGACCAGGGTGTGGGTCATTTCTGTCTTCTAATTCTATTCCACTAGTCTATCTGCCTGTCTCTGTACCAATACCATACAGTTTTTATCACTATTGTGTGAGTTCAGGGATAGTGATTACCCCTTTATTACTCCTTTTATTGTTGATGATAGTTTTAGCTGTATGTTAAGTCCATTTTATCTATGACTTCAGTCTGTCTATGCCTTTGTTTAATTTCTGTTTCCAAGATCTGTCCATGCTGGGAAATCTCCACTATTATTGTGTGAGGCAATGTGTGCTTTTGAGCTAGTAAGGTTTCTTTATATGTAAGTAAGCCCTTGCATTTGGAGCATAGATATTTAAGATTGAGAGTTCATCTTGGTGGATTTTTCCTTTGATGAATATAAAGTGTCCTTCCTTATTTTTTTTGATGACTTTTAGTTGAAAATCGATTTTATTCCATGGCTACTCCAGCTTGCTTCTTCAGACCATTTGTTTGGAAAGTTGTTTTCCAGCTTTACCCTATATAGTCTGTCTTTGTCTCTGAGGTGTGTTTCTGTAGGCAGCAAAATGCTGGTCCTCATTGTACATCCAGTTTGTTAATCTGTGGCTTTTTTTTTTGGGAATTGAGTCCATTGATGTTGAGAGATATTAAGGAATAGTGATTGTTGTTTCCTGTTTTCTTCGTATTTGGAGGTGAGATTATGTTTGTCTGCATGATGTTCTTAACACTGAGTCATCTCTCCAGCTGTGATAATTTCTTAATTTATCTAAGTTTTGTATTTTATACACTTTTAAATTAATATTTTTGTATAGAAGTGAAAAGTGAAAGCTGCTTTTGGTTAAGCTTTCTGTTTTACTTAGTAATCCTGGAGTTTTGTTTTGTTTGATTTTGTTTTGTTTTTTAATATAAAAATATTTTTGATTTACTTGTTCCAGTAAATTCTGAAGCATAACTGAGCAGTACTATAGTTATTTGTAAAAACAAAAATATTTCAAGAAACTCAATCCCATCTGTGGTTTGTATTTAGTTCATTGATACATTTCTATTTAAAAATATAATAAGCAAAATGTTATGTAATATTATCAGATAAATTCAGAGGTAGTGAAAGAATATTATATTTTGTTATTGGTTAATCAGATGAGCTTATTTTGTTTTTTATTGGATATTTTTATTTACATTTCAAATGTTATCCCCCATTTCCTGGTTTCCCATCCATAAACCCCCTATCCCATCCCCACTCCCTCTTCTTCTATGAGGGTGTTCCCTCTCCCCAACCACCCACCCCTTCCTGCCTCCCTGCCCTGACATTCCCCTACACTGGGGGGTCCAGCCATCGCAGAACCAAGGGCTTCTCCTCCCATTGGTACACAACAAGGCCATCTTCTGCTACATATGCAGCCAGAGCCATGGGTCTGTCCTTGTGTACACTTTGGATGGTGATTTAGTCCCTGTGTAATGTTCTGGCTGAGCCTCTCAGGAGACAGCTATATCAGGTTCCTGTCAGTACTTCTTGGCTCCATCAATATTGTCTGGGTTTGGTGGCTGTATGTATATGGACTGGATTCCCAGGTGGGGAAGTTTCTGAATGGTCATCCTTCAGTCTCTGCTCCAAACTTTGTCTCCGTATCTCCTCTTATGAATATTTTTGTTCCCCCTTCTAAGAAGGACTCAAGCATCCACACTTTGTTCATCCATCTTTTTGAGTTTCATGTAGTCTGTGGATTGTATCTTGGGTAATCCAAGCTTTTGGGCTTTGTGACTTTTCTAAAGTGACTAAAATGTTGCCTTTAAAATCATACTATAATAAATATGTTATGCCCAGATCTTTTGCACTTCAGATTTTATATATTAAAATAAACAAGCTGATTCACAGGAACATATATGTACTGTAAGATTATAAACTATTAGTTATATTAGTTCACATTTGGCATTAATATAAACTACTCCATAGAAAGACAACCTAAAACCATTTACTTTTAAATTGTCCCTCGTCCTAACTTGTCTTTCCCACTGTTATTCAGGCCTTAATTCTTTTTCAGGACATTGGGTAGCTTATGACAATCCAAAAAGATAGCCATAATTTTTGTCATTGTATATTCCCTTTAGATTTTTGAGAGAATGCTGAGAATGCTGAATCTTAACGACTAAATCATCAGGGAGCATCAACCTTTCATTTCCTTTGATACATAGTTTAAGAAGTTTTTATTCTTCCTTTAAAACTAAAGAAAGAGATCCTTTGGAGTGAATATCGGAAAAAATGTCCTTTACACAGTTTTGTCTTAAGGTTTTGTAAAAAGATATATTCCAAGGACTAGCATAACTTGTAATACACCCATAGATGTGGTTTAATTTTATTATACTATCTTTTTTAGTTGTTTTCTGACACATCTAATGTAGCTCAAGCAATACAAAATGAAGTTTATTAAAAACAAGTTAATAATTAATAATGTACAACCAATAATTAAGAATTCAGATTGTTCTACCAAATCTGCAATCATGGCTTATCTTTTAGTCTAATTCTCACATCTGTTCATCTGACTATACTAATACCTCCTTTGGAAGATAGAATGATAGTGAGAATGAATATGAAGTAATTTTCATTGTGCTAAATATATGTAGGCACTCTACACATAATTTCTGCTAGCAATAATATTAAGTAAGAATTAAAATGTATTACCCCATTCTATTATTTTTCTAAAATACAGTCTTCGGTGGTGTTAATATGATTGAGTTTTAACATTACAATTTAAGCCTGGTGTGATGGTTCACAAGTTTATTACAACACCTGGGCAGGCTGACAAAGTAGAAAGGATTCATTTTAGCTCACCATTCTAGATTCCAGTCCATCATTGTGGAGAAATTCACAGCAGCTACAGTTTGATGGATCTGGCATTCTCACATCCACCATCATAAACAGCAATGGATACATAAATGGTAGTGCTCAACAAGCACCAATCTCATACAGTCCAGGACACCCTGTCCAGGGATAATGCCGCCATAATGAACAGATCATCCCACTGCAATTAATGTAGTCAAGACAATCCAAACAAGCATGCCTTGGGCCTATATCTCAGGTGGTTCTAGATTGTCACACTTACAATTAACACTAAGCATTGTTTGTGAGTAGAAGTTTATCATTTTATCCAAAGCACGAAGACCTTATTATCAGAGAGAGAAGAGTGAAATTGTCATGATTGTTGTGCAACTGAAGTGGCTGCTGTGATTATTATTCATTATAAGTCAGTTTTGGAATTAAGAATAGTGTATTAATTCACCTCATGTTTAAGGACTGAGGACTTTATAGGTAAGAAAAACAATAGGTAAGACAAATATTTGTTTACTATCATTGGATAGTAGCTATATTTGGCTGTTTTAAAATACATCAGCATATTTTAATTTATAAACCTTATAAGTCAGTTTTCATTGCATCATATAATTTTCTATCTGAAGAAAACAGCCCTAAGGATAGAACTTGCTTACAGACAAAGTCATTGTCAGTGTGATAATTACTACATCTATCCTCATATCATGCCTATTTTTTTTCTTTAGGTATCAGTGTTGTGTGACCAATGTTTGTCTTTAGGAGTTGATAATTAGAGTGCAATCTTGAGAAACAAATGCAAAAATAATGAGTCTCATTATAGAGACAAGCTTAGCTTGACAGCTTGACAGAGGGCAGGTGAGGCCAGAAAGACAACGAGAATCACCTTCCAGGTAGACTAATGCAATAACCACAGAACAACTAAAATACAGTGGAGAAAGAATATTATACCTTGCTTCCCATAAAAATATTTAATTCTTTTACTAAAGAAAAAACTTCTTATATTACCTTCTGCTTATTCTTAGCATACATAGTTATGTTTGCAATTTTAACGTGTGAGTGATAAGTGGAGTACAGGGGAAATTAGATATGATTGGAATATTAAAGGTTTTTGCCTCAGAGGGGTTCAGGATAAGTTAACTTTCTGACTGGTTGTACAAGGGAGAAGAAATAGATGAGCTGTTGCAAGCTATGCCTTATGGAAGTGGGAAGTTCTATACAAAGGTAAACTTGCTCCAGAAAGTCGAGAAAAATGCAAGGAGAATTAACCAAGTAAACTTGTGATACATCTTTCCCACAGCTAAAGAGATCCATACACTCCAGTAAGAACGGTGAAGGCCTTCAAGATTCTAAATGAAAATGACCCCACCCAAGTCGGGAACAAGTCAGCGTCATCAGACAGCCAAGTGGCAGAGAGCCAGTCTCCTGGCCATATGTTTTAAAGTGACTCCAAGAGGAGCTTTTCTTTTCTTTTCTGATCATTAAATAAAGGACATCTGGATTTAATATTATTGAGAATTTAGTTAAATACAACTTTAATTAAATTGGACCTAAATATCAATGGGTTCTTGGATTATCAAAATTGTTAGGGAATACTTTAGGCATGATGTTTCAAATAATATAAATAATATATAACTATACCTTGCTTTAACATCCAAACACACAGTTCATATATCTATAACTTAAAAATATAGATGCATTTGGTGTATTATGTTTACCTAATGACCTTTTATATAAGAAGTTTAAAGATTCAAATGCTAGGTGATATTCTTTAACTGTATATTCTTCCCTCCTTAAAAGGTCATGATAGGGGCTAAAAATATGGCTCAGGGATTAAGAGTAAGTTTAGTTTCCAGCACCCATATTGAGTAGTTCACATGTTGCAATCCAGCTATAGAAGTATCTGATGCCTCTGAGGGCATCAGCATTATGTATACACACATTTAATTAAAAATAAAACAAAATGGTAAAAATATAATAAATGGTGATTTGTATGTTACTTGCAACATCTGTTTACCATAACTTTTCTCTTTCACTTCCAGTGTAAAACTCTTTCTGGGGTCTGTGACCACATCATATCCCTGTCGTCAGATCCTCTGGTTTCACAGTCTGCTCACCTTGAAGTGATTCAGCTGGCAAATATCAAACCAAGTGAAGGGCTGGTAAGGAATGCCATGTTTATCAAGCCATCACCCATCAGCACACAGCAAGTAATGTGGGCAAAGAAGTGGCCTCCAAATGTAAACATCTATACATTTCCACAGAGACTCATCCTTCTTTTCATTTCCTAGAGAAATCAAGGTAGTGGGAGAGTGTCGAAAAATAACCTTTAAAAGACAGATCCATAAAAATAGAGAGAAGCAAAAATGGTAACTCCTCAATTATCCTATTTAATCGGGTCATCATTACTTGCATTTTTTTTTCATCAATTAAAATTCCTTAGCTTAAAAACTTTTAAGAGTTTTACAGTAAGCACAATGTTACCTGCCAAGTAGGTATTTTCTTTGTTCATTTTACTTTGATTTATTCTGGTTTTAATAGATCTTCTTTCTCCTTAGGTAGGTAGTTAAAGCCACATTTTGTGTGTGAGTGCTTTTGAGGTCTATGTATAAGAGTACATGTGCGTCCAGGCAGGCATGACTCATGTTGGGCTCATGTTGGGGCCAGGTTTTAACATGGGGTGATCTCAATTGCTTTCTCTTTTGTTAATACAAGAGTATCTTACTAAATAGCCCTGCAGCTCAACAGGCTGACTAGCCAGCAAGCACCTCGGTACCTCCTGTTTCTCCTGACAGTTGATTGCAGTCAAGTTCCATCATGGCTGACATGCTATGTGTGTGCTGGGGATGAAAACCCAAATCTTTATACTTACTTATCAAGTACTTTATCCACTGAGCCATCTCCCAAGAAACTATGTTTATGAAGTGCATCCATTCCTTCTTTCATATGTATTATAAGAATTGAATAACCAACTGGAAATCACTACCACTAGACTAACATTGATGAACTGTATTTATAAATTTTTATATTAATTATTTGAGCTTTTCAAATATACATTTAGAAAGGAAGTATATAACATTGATAAGCATGAGGAAGACACGGCCCACTAAACAGAAAGCAGCTGGAAAGCATCTACCTGCAATGTACTTATTATACATTAGGTTCATCCTATGGTGTTCTAACCTTTGTTCCCATAAATAGTAATATTCTAGAAAATAGGAATCTTGGAAACGAATATACACTTAATGATCTCTAAGTAAATTTTAACTGTTTATGTGTCTTTTTCATACACATGTATGCATGTCTTTACTGATATATTTGTAACTATTTCAGAGAGGAAAACCTTTATTGATCACCAGTGATGTTTAGTTTGAGGCCAACCATGTATTCTATACAAGGATTTCTCCTGTTAGTTGGCTAATTCTGGGTGTCGATAGTTCCTAGTGGTTTTGGTTTGTTTGTTGTTTTTTGTTTTTTGTTTTGGATTTTATGAGTGGTTTCATGAGAAGATGAAAATCAAATATAGCATCATGATTGCATGACATCAGACTAAGTTGTAAGTATTATATCTAATATTGACTTGTTTCTAAGCTTGTTTTTTTAATATTTGTAAGCTTGTATGAAGAAACCTTTATGATTTAGAAATTTAATTATACCACTTCCCACCCTTATCTGAAGTTTACTTTCTGTGGTTTCAACTAACATGATCATCTGCAGTCCTAAAATATTAAATGGAAATACCAGAAATAAACAATTGTTACATTTGAAATTGCATATTATTCTGAGTAGTGTGATTAAAATCTCATGGCAACATATATGGGACATGAATAATCTTTTTGTTTAGCTTAGTTATACTATATATGATACTAACTCAGTGACTACATAATTGCTATTGAGATTATTAAATTGAAAGTCATGATATCAAAAGAGCTTCACTTAATCAAGACTTATCTAATTTTCAATAAATATCCCCAATTTGCATAGTGGTGCTAATAAATCAGATATGCTAAGGAAAAATAATAAAATGTTTTTATAACTGATAAAATGAAAATATTTGATACTTTGGAGAAAGAAATTACATTTATACAACCATTATATCAATATATTATCATAATTATTCTATTTTCTATTAGGTATTTTAATCTTGTGTAACTTATAAATGAAAATTCATCATAATTATGATTATGTAAATAAAATAATACATAAACATAGACATACAGTGTTTGATCCTGTTCTTACTTGTAGATATATATCATAGGTTTTTGGAACACACCTGCATGAGGGGACGACCTTTACAAAAGTAGTTTTAATTTTTTAAAATAAAAACATTCTTCAGTGCATAACACTATTTTTTTCTTCATCTCCTCTTAACTTATTTTCAATGAAAGATGTTCATAGCATAATGTATACAATAAAAAATATGAGCTAATACAGCATTAGATTAGATTAGTTTTTTGGGAATCTGAATTAAATTTTCCTACTAATTTGCACCAGAAGCATGGGCAGCAATAGGCATATGAAGTGAGCTGGACTTTCAGAACAATTTCTTTTCTCTATGAATATATCACCCTGAAGAGATCTTTTTCTTTTTAACTTAAGGTAGGTTTGTATCGACTTTTTAGAATAGACATAAACTTAAAATGGTAGGAACCACAAATCTAAATAGTTTGGAAAACAACTTTCAGGGAAAGGGAAAAAAATCAATTAGTAGTTAAGGTGGGTGGTAGAAAGACTTTCCATTTGCCTTGTATTTTCTTTGAGGCCCTATACAGGAAACATTAATTTTCTCACTCTGCAAGTAAGAACAGAACCACAGAATTTTAAAAATTATTTTGAATTAAATAATAACCAAGCAGGACTTTATGAGGTAAATCTAAATAAAATATATCTGGCATTTTCAAAATTATCTTATACCCAAACTTGGAATTACTAAAGGTATGTGTGAGCAGCTCAAAGGGATATTTTTAAGTGTGAAGTTGCTTACAGAACCTCATGTGCGAAGAACAGTGAGCAATGCATCAATTGAATTGATTTGCATGGAGACAAAAAAATCTAAAAAATCTTATGTTGACTATAAATGGAAAGAATTAAGGGTGACTTATAATTCATATCAAATTTGCAAAAGATTAGAGGCTTTACATGAGTTATTCAAGATGCTGTTTTAAAATGCACTCACTTTTGAATAACCTTCATATGTCACGTTTAAAATAAAACAGTTTGAGAATCAATCAGCACATGCTTAAATGTCTAAAAGGCAAAGGCGTGGGAAAGACTGAAAACAAATGTACTTAGTTATAATTAAGTCACGATTTGCTTTAAAAAAATACTTAGAAAATTGAAGGCTAGGGAAGTGAGATCTATTAGAACATTTGAAAATTGGATGACAGAAAAGATGAGTTGAACAGAGGGGCCTATAGGCATCATTCCAGAAGCTTCTTGGCAGAAGGCTTCCTTATCTAGTGCGGTGCATGAACTATCGACAAATGTGCCTTATTTTACTGTTTTGATTGTGAGACTTTGGCTATTATTGCTTAGCTGGTACTTGATTTGAGCAAGCTGAGTAGGGGAGAAGGAGCTGTTAAAAATTGACTCCTAAAGGAAAACAAAAAGAAAAAAAATTAACAGAGATAGTTTTAATTAAATATGAGCCCAGTAGTCATCACATTTTCAGAAAAAAAAACAATGACATTTGAATATGTTTCTTTACCTTGGTGATAGCTACATCACATAGACTTTCATAAAATAAATAAAATATATTTAAAACACGCCCAGGCACACTGTAATAAGTATTAGTGATGACTGCGATGGATGGATGGATGGATGGACAGGCAGACAGAAACTTTTGGAGGATGTTGTTGATGACATTTTTCTAGTGCAAACAATGGCTTGTTGAAGGTTTGCTGCTGTTTCTCCCTTTCTTTACTGACAATATTCTAATCTAAAAATCTAAAATAATAGTATTTACCTTTTACAAATATTTTACCTATTTTTTGATTTGTTATTAGCTAAGGTAGAAGTGTTAGCACCAATCATTCTCTTTTATGTTTTCAATATTATAATATTTGCATTCCAATAAGTAATGAGATAGATATTAATGCAAAAGTGTATATGTCATACGCCATCACCAGTATAATGTTGAAGATTGCCATATTGTTATGGTCAAATTTTCCATACTTTTGTTTGAGTTATTTATTATATATTAAACTGTGAACTTTTATTTAAGAAACTAGAGTTCACTGGTAAACAACTATTTTAAACGTGCTTTCATTTTATTTCCCATTTAGAGCCCTATGTTCAACAGTTTTTGGCACTATTAGCTTTTCATGTATGACATTTTGAAATGACTTTAAAATTAAAGGAACTACCTTGTCATTTCTTGGTCATCGTAAACCATTAACTTTTCTGCTTCATTTTTCTTTTATCTTTTCACTGAAAGCATGGGTACATTTCGGTATCTAATTATATGACAAATATAAAGGTATGAGAAAATAATATAGTAATTGATTTCATTATAAAAATGTTCAATGTATACTTTTCTGCACATATTTTGTTGGTTATTGTTAAATCTCTTGTGTATCAGACAAGGAATAAGAAAAATATAAAATACTACAAATACTACAAAATAAAGGAGACAAATACAAGATGCTAAATATAACAAAACAAACTTATTACTGTTTCACCTCCAGCTAATTACAGATAGAATATCTCTATTGATAGCTACTTTAAATTGTAAAATTATAGAGGTATAGTAGGTGAATAACACATATACACAAGTTGACTATGTAATATATAGTAAGAATTTTAGAAAAATAGAACTATGTTCAGTATATTGAAATACCATGCTGAATTTTATGTCCTTAGGACAATTTAACTTGACAAGAACTGACTTGATTGAGTATAGGCTTCTTTAGATAGCCTTTAGAAACCAGAACATTTATATAGTATTTTTTTTTACCAGTTTTAAGGCAGCGTTTTTAACTTACGAATAAAATTATATTATATTATATTAAATTTGAAAATATGTCTGTTGCTTCACTTTTACTGATCCTGTCTTTTTCTTAGGGTATGTATATTAAATCCACATATGATGGCCTCCATGTAATTACGGGAACCACAGAAAATGTAAGTATTAAAATATTTTCAATTTACATATGTGTGTATTTCACATGATTGAAGTTAAATGTTGACTACAATAGCATATGATCACTGTATCTAAAAATACATACTAAGATTCTAGATGAATTAAAATTTTTCTCATTTAATTTAATTTAGAATAGTTAATTAGAGAAATTCAGATATTTTCTTTTGATCATTAAACCCCTTTTTAAAAAATTTTTTTAATCATTTTTGTAGTCCAGTCATTCTATCCCCCTCCCGTCCACCCTCTGACTGTTCCTCATCCTATATCTCCTCCACCCTCTCCAAGAGAATGTCTCTACTCCCACTCCATCAGACCTCTCCACTTCTGGGGCCTCCAGTCTCTTGAGGGTTAGGTGCATCTTCTCTGACTGAACCCAGACCCAGGAGTCCTCTGCTGTATGTGTTGGAGGCCTCATATCAGCTGGTGTATGCTGCCTGGTTGGTGACTCAGTGTCTGAGAGATCTCAGGGATCCATGTTAATTAAGACTGCTGGTCCTCCTATAGGGTTGCCCTTATCCTCAGCTTCTTTCAACTTTTCCCTAATTCAACCAGAGGGGTCACGAGCTTCTGTCCATTGGTTGGGTGCAAATATCTGCATCTGACTCTTTGAACTGCTTGTTGTAAGCACACCATAGCCTCAATAATAGTGTCACGCCTTGGGGCATCCCCTTGAGCTGAATCCCAATTTGGGCCTGTCACTGGACCTCCTTTCCCTCATGCTCTTCACCATTTTGTCCCTGCAGTTCCTTCAGACAGGAACAATTCTGGATTAGAGCTTTTCATTGTGGGATGGCAACCCCATCTTTCTACTTCATGTTCTGTCCGTCCACTGGAAGGTAGACTCAACATGCCCCCCCTCCTATAAAGCACTTCATCCAAGGTCCCTCCCTTTGAGTCCTGAGAGTCTCTCAGCACCTGTCTTTGGTACATCGTAGAGGGTCCCCCACCTCCTACCTCCTGAGGTTGCCTGTTTCCATTCTTTCTGCTGGCCCTCAGGGCTTCAGTCCTGTTCCCCCTCCTAATACCTGATCTTGTTCCCCTTTTTACCTCCCCTTACCGTCTCCCACCCAAATCCCTCCCTCCCTGTGCCCTCTGTGATTGCTTTCTTTTGCCTCCCAATTCCAATTGAGGCATCCTCACTTGGGCCCTTTGGCTTGTTAACCTTCTTGAGTTCTGTGAATTGTATCCTGGGTATTCCGTACTTTTTCGGCTAATATCCACTTACTAGTGAGTACATACTATGTGGGTCTGAGCTAACTCACTTGGGATGATAATTTCTAGTTCCATCCATTTGCCCATAAAACTCATGATGTCCTTGTTCTTAATAGCTTAGTAGTTTTTCATAATGTAAATAAACCACCCAAACTTACGGGTCACAATGAAAGCAGTACTAAGAGGAAAATTTATAGCACCAAGTGCCCTGGTAAAGAAACTGGAGAGAGCATACATTAGCAGCTTAACGGCACACCTGAGAACTCTAGAATAAAAGGAAGCAAACACACCCAAGAGAAGTAGACAGCAGGAAATAGTCCAACTCCTGGCTGAAATCAACCAAATAAAAAGAAAGAGAAAGATACAAAGAATCAACAAAACCAAAAGCTGGTTCTTTGAACAAGATAGATAAACCCCTAGCCAAACTAACTAAAGGGCCCAGAGACAGTATCCAAATTAACAAAATCAGAAATGAAAAGGGAGACATAAAGGAAACTGAGGAAATTCAAACTATCATCAGATCCTACTACAAAAGCCTATACTCAACAAAACTGGAAAATCTAGATGAAATTGATAGTTTTCTAGACAGATGCCACATCCCAAAGATGGGATGTTTATCAAGAGCAGATAAACTATCTAAACAGGCTCATATCCCCTAAGGAAATAGAGGTCATTAAAAACCTCCCAACAACAACAACAAAAAATGCCCAGGTCCAGATGGGTTTAGTGCAGAATTCTACCAGACATTCACAGAAGACCTCATACCACTGTTCCTCAAACTATTCCACAAAATAGAAAGAAAAAAGGACCACCACCTAATTCATTCTATGAAACCACAATTACTCTGATACCTAAAGCCCACAAAGAGAACTTCAGACCAATTTTGCTTATGAATGTCAATGCAAAATTACTCAATAAAATGCTCAAAAACCGAGTCCAAGAACAAATCAAAACCATCATTCAACATGATCAAATAGGCTTCATCCCAGGGATGCAAGGTTGGTCCAATATACAAAAATCCATTAACAAAATATTATCTTATCTTGAATTTTAGCCTATGGCAATTATTTTGTGGGCTAAAATATTGTTCCCGTAAGGTAGTGTGGTTTCAAGTCTTCTATGCTTTCAAAATAATTAGAAATAGGAAATGAGTTTATAAAAAAAAATTAACTATCCTTATGATATGCTGTGTTTGTGGTAAAGTGCTTGGAGCACAAAGATAAGCACCTGAATGTGGATCCCCAGCCTCCACAGAAAAGCCAGCTACCACAGAGGACATCAGTAACACCAGTGCTGGGAGAACAGGCAGGGACATCAGTAACACCAGTGCTGGGAGAGCAGGCAGGGATATCTCTGAGGCTTGCTGGCCAGTCAGTATTGCTAATCCATGAGATCCAGTTCACTTAGAGAAACTGTCTCCAACAGCAAGGTGGTGGGGTCACCAAGAGCGCTCAGCAGGTAGAGATGTTTGCTACCAGGCCAGAGAGGTTAAGTTCATTCCCTGGGACTAGTGCAGTAAGTAAATAAGAAGAACTAACTTCTTAAGGTTGTCCACTGAACTCCTCAGGCATGTCATGACGTGTGTATGCTTCTGCCCCCATACACACGCATACAAAGTAAATGTAAAAATAAAAATTTAAGAGGCATGTAAGATGGATCAGTGGGTAAAGGTACTTCCACAAAGCATGATCTGATTTCTATCCCTGGAAGCCACATTGTAAACTAGGTGACTCACAAAGTTTGTTCTCATTTCCACACATGCCACCATGACCCAAACTTGCCCACAGAAGAATGAATGAATAAAAAATGTTCCCTGATGTTTTTAATTAATTATTTTATTTATTTCCATTCCAGAGGTTGGTTCCCCTCCTGATCTACCCTGTAACAGTTCATTCTACGTCCCATCCCCTTTGCCTCTGAGAGAGTCCTCGCCTTTCCCCGAAAGCCAGGCATCCTTCTTTCCTGGGATCTCAAGTCTCTACAGGATTAGGCATGTCCTCTCCCAATGAGGCCAGACAAGGCAGGCCTCTGCTACATATGTAGCTGGACAGGTGCATGTATACTCTTTAGGTGATGGCTTAGTCCCTGGGAGCTCTGAGGTGTCCCAGTTAGTCGACACTGTTGTCATTATGGGGTTACAATCCCCTTCAGTTCCTTCAATCCTTCCCCTAGCACTTCCATAAGGGTCCCTGACCTCAGTCTAAAAAAACAGAAAAAAATAAAGTGGCGAAACAATTTGAGGAAGATTCCTGAGGTCAACCTGTGGCCTAGACACATGTGTGAACACACACACACACACACACACACACACCATATAAACATAAAACAAATAGCACAAAATAGAAACCACTTTTAGAGTATATCCCATTTCTGGTTATCAAAGGCAGCATTTTATTTTCTGGATTCTCTCACCATACTAATTTTTGTTGTTTTTTTAATAAATGCTACTGAGTAGTAACAGAGACTGAGCAAATGATTTTAATAGATTAATATTTTATAGAAATCCATCTAAAGAGTCAATATACAAGAGTTTATTGTCATATAGAGATGCCTAAAATGCACACAATTGTTAATCAGTGTCAACTAGAAAAAGAAGTCTATAAAATCTATTATAACACATGGAGGATTAAAAAGTTTCAATTACAAATCTCACTTTAGTTTCCTTTATACATTTTAAATTTTATAAATATTAAGTTCTAAATTGGATTTATTTTTTGTTTTGTGTTAAGAGAGTAAAGTTATGGAATTGTCATGGTCTATAGTGTTGACATTTTGTTTCATTTACTGTAGTTTGTCAAACAATTGTATTACATAGAACAGCACGCACTTGGGATTAGATAATTGGAGAGAATGTTATATAATGCAGACTTCACCTAATTGCTCTTTGTTTTAATTTTCTTTTCTGTATTTATTTGGCTTTATTAAGAGTGAAATAAGTTATCAACTTAATTATCAGGCTTCAAAGTTTAACGCTAATTATGTGCATATACTTGAAACTATTGATCCATTTATCTTAATACAGATTTTTTATATTAAATGGGAAACGCCTCAGTGAAGCTGTGAAAGTATTGTAAAATATACATATACATATACATTTTTACATTTTTATTGAAGTATTTTCTTCATACAATACTTCTCAACCTTCAAACTCCTCACCTTTTCTTTCTCCTAGTTCTTTCTGTTTGTTGGTTTTGTTTTTGCTGTTTTTAATTTGTTTATGAAAGATACTTTCAAACCTGTTACCTAGTAGTACTTGGCAGGGTGTTCTTGATTAGGTTTGTCGAGTTTAGGGGCAAGTATTATTGCCCTTCAATGCCTTCAGAAAGTTGTATTTGTTTTCTAGTAGAAATATCTATGATTTTGCATTTAATTTGTCACTACCTATACACAGAATGCAAGCCATGTGTTACCTATCGGTAAGCATATCATAATAATTACTTGAAGGTTCTGATTAATTTTTTAAAATCTAATTAAAGAGATGGATTTTGTAATGTTTCCAGAGAAAAGAAAAGGCTGCTAATCTTAATATCATTTCGTTTATGTTAAATTCAGTCACCTGCAGATCGGTGCAAGAAAATCCACGCTGGGGATGAAGTGATTCAAGTCAATCATCAGACTGTGGTATGTATAATTACCTTAAGAGTCAGTGGGAGGCAAGAGTTAAAGATTTGCTAAACCCTTAAAATGATGCCAGTGAAATTAAACACCAGTGTTTTATGTGAGATAATTGAATAACTTAAAAAATGAATAATTACTTTTCTGAATTGGTTGATGGAATGTAACGCATGACTATTTAAATCTTGGGAATATTGGTAGGTACAATTTTCACTATATATTATATATATATATCTGATAAACGTACATTCATTATCTGTTGGAACACTGACTTATTCATTAATTGTGGAGGATTTGGGCATAATTTATGCACATTTTTGTAAAAATTATATACTTCAGTAGCTGAATTGGTTCTTGGTTTGCCAAGAGGAACTATAGTTTTACATCTAAAATATTACGTTAACTAAATTCAGAAAGCTTTCTTGTCCTATATAGTTCATAAATCTGTTCACAGAACAATGAATGGTAGCCTGTGATAGATGTGAAGACAAATTTTCAACGATGTAAGAAATGAATGGCATTAATTTCTGGTTATTTCATATGCTTCAGATAGTTCACTTTATTTCTTCTCTTTGGCAAACATAAAGTCTGATGTTGAAGTTTGAAATTAAAATAATCTGAGATTATCAATATAATAATCTTCATCTTTAGAAGTGTAGGATTTTAAAAAAACAAACATGTTGCTCCATTTACTAACTTTGGGATTATTGATCATTTCCTGTTCATGCCATTGAACTGACTTCACTTTTGCATGTCCCTAGTGACCATTTGGGAAGACTTTTTTTCTTCAGGAAAGTTTAGAATGGTTCCTAATGTTCATGAAAGTTAGAATGTTTCTTCAGTGAGTTCATTGTCTACCTGGTATAAAAGTGGATAACAAATTTAAGATGCGATATATTGTTGTATGGCTGGTACTTAACAATAAAGTACTAATACTATTCAGTGGGGTTTTTTTTTCTATGCCTGTTAACTATATTTTTGCACTATAAAAAATATTCAAAGTGGTTGTCCTTTTGGACATTTCTGGACCCATCGAATAAGAATTTGGGCAAGGGGAGAAAGCACCTATTCCAGTACACTGGCAGCTTTTCCCTCTGTTCTGTTCATATTGTTTCCTACTTGACCAGAGACATTTACAAGTAGACTTTCTCTTGTATTGTTTCTGTGTGAAATTCTATCTATAGAATTAGAGTTAGGGACGGAAGTTAGTTTCTAGTAAAAACAGAACATTGTTTAAAGAGTATTCCTTATGGAATAAATCTAACATTCATTAAATGAATATTAAGGTCTAAATATTTACAGATGAACTAATAAAATCTGTATGAAATGGTGACATTTAAAGGCTATGAGAATATGCATACACATTTTCATCACAGGAATCATTACAAATTTTTGAAAGCTGCACAGAATGAGTATTGGGGGAAATAGTTCTAGTTTGTGCTCTAAAATTTTCTTACAGCCTGAAGTGACTAATATTATCAGAGTAGTTTTCCTTTCTAGAAATATTAACTATAACTGAAACTTGACATGTAACTGTAAATACAAATATCATGTCACATATTTTATATTTTATTTATTCTTTGTAATAAATCCTACAGAAAAGCTGCTGTGTGTGGAAATTGAGACTTAGAAAAAGTATTTAATTCATCAACATCTTATAACTTTGTGACTTTAAGACCCAGACTCTTTTTTCAATCTTATTGTACCTTTCTACAGTTTCAACTTAAAAACTGTCAAAGGAGTAAGAATCTTAATAAGTTAATAATCATGTGAGTAAATCTCAAGGTTCAGTGAGACATTCAAAGGGGCCTTGTATTAGGAAAGAGGAGAGATAGTGAGAATTTAAATAACTGGAGTAGTGAATCAATTTTACTGAAATTTGAATTAAGTTTGAAGCTCATCTTTGCTGCCATTTCTCACTAAGCTCGTTTCTTTCAGGTAGACTGAATAAGTAAAATGCCTCTCAGAGTATTCGTACACATTAGAAACTTGATAACAATTGACCTTTCCTCTCTTCTATCCTTATACGTAATTCTGTAGGTGGACCTCTAGGAGTTCTTTTTCATGGTAGACTGCTATTATAGCTAACAAATGGGTCTTGGATTAAAACAGAAAAAGGAAGCTATATTGAGATTGCAAAAGTAACCTTGTTTAATAATGTAATTAGTTACCAGATTTTCTTGTGTTGAAATAAAAGGAATTTTGTGCATGATTTTTTTAATTTAATGTAAACTACCCTTTCCTCTGTTTTATTGTTGCCTATATTATTGTCTGTATAGTGAGAGTAGAATAATAAATTATCTAAGTTTTCATATTGCTAAAGCATGGATAGGTGGATGAATTCTTGGAAGTGTGATTTATTTGTGGTCTCCAATTGCCTTTCTGGCCTCTATAGCCATTAAAATGGAGAGTGGTACTTGGCTATGATGGTGCAGTAAATAGTGTAATAGACTTAAACTTTGTAATAAATGACTAAATTCATTAATTAATTTGCTAGAATGATATTATGGGAATTAGTCTATACCATTCCAGATTCAACAATTAGGAAAAGATGATGCTACATCTTAGTGTTTATACTATATCAGTAGTTTTCTGCAATTTTACAACCTTACCACTGCAGGTTATATTGTACAATATAAAAATCTTCATATTTTATATGAATTTCATTGAAAAACAATTTTAAATATTTCTATGATGGTCAATGAAAGATAAATGAATAACAGGGCCAGTTGAATGCCATTAGTATAAATGGCTGGTATGGTTCATCTACTTAATAGCAACTGACTTTCTTACCTCTCTTACCTATTTAGCATGTCCAACTAGATGTGTGTGATTCTCCTATGTTCTTTTATTAAATTATATATTTTGTTACTTGAGATGAACCTAGAAGTTACATGTCCATTTTCATGTTGCTATATTCTTCATTATAAGCCTTTAAGCTTTTCACATCAGCATACTTCTGTGGCTGAGAAACTGACTGCCAGATAGGAAGAAGAGCAAAATCATGAATGTCCACGCAAAGCAGAATGATTCCCATTACATGTCCTCCCTGCCACTGAAGATCAACTTCTGAAAGGCTGCTGAAAGACACCCCCAGATTCATTCTGTCTCTTTGTCTCTGTTTCTGTATGTGCCTCCCTCTTTCTCTCTCCATCTCTCTGTAATACTCACTCTCTCCCTCACCCTTCCTCCTCCTGTTTTTCTGTCTCTCTTTCCCACTTCTCTCTGTCTCTCTCTCTCCTCATCCATCTTCCTCTCCCTCTCCTTACCACCTAGGCTTCATTTGAACCAGGAACTCTTCCCTCATGATGGAGTCTAAACATGTTTTGTGCTGATGATATTTTACTTATTCAAAAGTATCTGTGCATAGTCCTAACAAATCTACTAAATTACAAGTTAATACCTCTGTTGTTATGAGTGTTCTAAGAATCTTGTTCATACTGAAAGCATACACTTTCTTTTTAGGTTTATCATTTCAAAGAAGGGGGTATGTATGGTGCCTGGATCTGGCATTTGGGAAAGTTCTTTCTATGTTGTGTTAATACTGAAACATATCTATTGTGATTGTGAAGGGTTTTCTTGGCACTTCATGAATATTTTGGCAAATGTGGTTCAATATATTTTGTTATAGAAGCTCCATAAATGGAATCACCAGGTTGAGAAGTCAAGAAGATCGACGGCACAAGTAGTGCTGTTGATGAGCAATTAATGAAAGATGGAAGGAAAACATATAAGATAGTGTCATTTTTACCCTCAAAATGGGAAATATTACTGAGAAAGGCTGGTAAATCATAAGGCAGGGGATGAAAGCAAAGGGAACAGACTGAATGACTTTTGAATTACCAGGGAACTTTGATTCTGATTGTGGTTGTGCCTCTCTGATTCTCAGTTTACCTTCTCATCTCTGACTGTGAGGTCAACGTTTTGTTTTTCAGCCCCAGAATAAGAGAACATGTTGAAATTGGGAGAAGTCATTGCAATGAGAATACATTAATGCTCAAATTCCTTCAGTTCCCCTTTAGTTCTAACCACTTCCTGGATGCCACTTAGTGGCATGTATATATCCTGATACCATGTAACATTAGATGTGCTATCCCCTCACTTTTCTAAGAAATTTTTGTCTTTATACTTTTCGTTTTCCTCCCTAGTCCATTTCTTTTTCTTTCCTTCATTATATACTTCTCACTTAACTATTCCTCCATTCTTACCATGTTCAATTTTCTTTACCCTCGCCTCTTCTGATTTCCTTTCTCAAGGAAGTTATTTATTTTATAATACCTTATACCCAAAATATTGGAAACTGAGTTCTCAAATGGCAGTATTTGCCATAGAATATGCATATAGAGGTTGGGGATTTAGCTCAGTGGTAGAGCGCTTGCCTAGGAAGCACTAAGGCCCTGGGTTCGGTCCCCAACTCCGAAAAAAAGAACCAAAAAAAAAGAAAAGATTAAAAAAAAAGAATATGCATATATTCACAGATGTCACTAGACTGTAGGGATTAATATATTGGCAAGTTATTTAACATATTTATGAATTAATGATTTTTATAATGACCTATGAGAACAATATTAGGATTCTCCAGAAAAGGTATTCTAAAACAAATTGAGTGAAATGCTATAATTTGGAAGGCAAAAATATATAAGACAAAATTAATGAATCACACATTTCAGTTATTCAAAGTAATATTTGTTATTCATAATAATATTTTTTCATCTTATAGTAGGCTGTGAGATATTAGATTTATTTTAAATTGAACATCTTCATTAAATTGTGTGCAAACTGATTTTAAAGTGCCACGAATTTGACGTAAATTGTATCATTTATTTTGAATAATCAAATCATTACTTCATTGTCCACCATAATATTTCATTGTCTTTCTGTTATAAAACTAGAATTCATTCTACTAAATTCTTATATAAAAGAAATTATTTGTTATGCCTTAATAAAGATAACTTCCTATTAACCAATTTTTTCTTTGCAAACGTCTAATTTGTTACTTATTTGTACACTTAAGCCTAGCTTCACTGTGAAGAGTATAATTGTTTAATTGGTGGCTGTAATTTCTTTTTATTAGAATACCTTTAAGTGCCAATGTATAGTTAAAAATAGTCTAGTTATTATATGAAATTTTAAACTACTTACAAGTTTTTGTTTTGTATGCTTGAACTATTATCTATTGCCAGATGCTTATTTACATGCTCTAGTTCTTAAATGTGTATCCATTTGCAGATTACCATCAGTACTTCCAGCACTTCCCTTCCTTGTCAATCATAGTGACCTCATACTCTCCTTCCTATGAAAAATAGGATTTGGCAATTACTGGACAGCATTTCCCTTTCTATTAAAATTACTACATGAAAGAAAAACACTATAAAATACCAGGTCATAGAAAACTTAAGAGACAGTAACTTTTACTAATAAATATAAGAATGATATTTAATTAACTAACCATGTGCATAAATGTACTTCCTTTATTGTATACTATAATATACACATATTGTAGTATTTAGAAATATACTTTAGGGCTGGAGAGATGGCTCAGTGGTTAAGAGCACTGACTGCTCTTCCAGAGGTCCTGAGTTCAATTCCCAGCAACCACATGGTGGCTCAAAACCATCTGTGATGGGATCTGATGACCTCTTCTGGTGTGTCCAAAGACAGCTACAGTGTACTCATATAAAAAGAAATAAATCTTTTTAAAAAATAAATATATTTTAAAGTCATACATTTGTTGAAGTATTTACTTATAAATTACATTTAAAAAATTATTCAAACCAATTACACATTTTTATGTATGGTACTTTCTAATACTGAGGTTTGAATTCCTTTTTTATTGATTTTTGATATTTGAGCTACTAAACTAAATTTAAGCCTTATTTTTTAGAAGTATAAGTATTTTTTTAAATCCATAGATGAAAATTTGAGAATTTAAGGTAGTAAGTGAAGCATTCTTTAATTCTCTAACTTTGGTAATTGGGAGTATTATCTTTATTTTTAGATAAATATATTTCTATTTTATTTTCAAGAACAAAACTGAACTATAGGAAGAAGTGGCTGAAACAAAATGACTTCAAAGATATGTAGGCATAATATTGTTCTGAATTTTTTAACTCATAAAAATATTGTTATAAAATTTATTTAAAGGTCTGAATTATTGTGTTTCTTTATAATATGCAAGTGCTTTTTAGGACTAATGTTCTGTATTATGTAATCAGAGGTTCATCCCACAGTTACACTGTGTGCTATTATGTGATTGCTTCCTTTCTCTTCTTCTCCTAGCAAACTTTTCAAACTCAATTAATGTTATAATTTAAAAAATCAAAGGGCATTATGAATGGTAGTGAAATAAAATATATTTTGCTTTGATTTAGTTTTCATTGCATGTATGCATGAATACTATGAAGCCTCCAAGATAAACTTTGGCCTTCAGAGACTACATTACCAAATGCCATGTTGAAATGGGAAGGGAATGACAGCTATGTGTACAAGATACTGAACTGAACCACAGCTTTGGGATCGCCTTACCAATGTAGAGATGCTAGTGACACAAAGGGTATACCTAATATAAGTCATAGTTTATAGAAATAGAAATGCATGGTATATTCATTAAAGGGAAAAAAACAATTGCTATTTTCTTTACCCAGACTGCAATTGGCATAGTCAAGATACAAGCCTTCAAACTTCTAGATGACTGATGAACAGATTCTGAGGGGTGGGGATGGGGAAAGTCAAAACTTCTTAGAGTGCTTACATTGGCTTTCTTTATTTTCTTCCTCTATCTTGGCAATAAGAAATTGTTATCTTTTGGAAATTTCCCTGTTAAGTACTGAATGTCAGATCTAGACACGTTATATATACGTATATCTTATATACAAGACTTTAAAATTCATGTGAAAATATTAAATATATATGCATTTAAATTAAGAGTAACTTAATGTGGTCTAAGTTTTACATTGAAATTAAGCCATATGGAAACAAAGGCCCTTTTAAAAAATAACTATATATACCTTGAAATATTCATGTTGTACTGGAGAATTGCCTTTTAGCATTATGGAGGCGTAAAGTGAAGAGTTATTCAATAAACATAAAATTGTGGATATGTTTCCCCCAATGAAAATGAATATTTAATTCTCATATTCATCTTTTCAAGTATTTCTTTATTTTGTCTTATCCCAAGACTATCTTTTCTAATTATCTGTGTAAACTATTAATACTTAGAATGGATAAAGCTTAGAATGTCTCAGACTGCTCTCACCTTTTAAAGTTACTTCCTGGTAATCCTAAAAGTCATTTATTTAAATATATTTTGTTAACTCGGTGTATTTACAGTATCTCCAAATGCTTCAAAATTGTGGGATTTTCATTCACATTTTGTGAAAAAGTGAGTGAAGGTGAATTGTGTGCATTTGTGCTTTAGACTTACTAGTTCTAGGTTCTTTAAAAGATAGGATAGTTCAGCACTTCTGAAATGTTTGTTCTATGACGTTTTCTCTGGGAGCTTGTTTTACTAAAGTAAAAGGAAGTCACAGACATAAAGTATTCATTCATTAGAAAATTCGGTAATTTTTAGTAATACTTAGAAACAATATTATAATAAACACATCAGTACAGAAATTGTTGGCAAAAGTTGAGAATCGTTCGTCATCGTGTGATTGTTTGTACAGTGAGTCTGGTCTCCTCAGTGTTTTTAAAAAGATAGAAAGACATCTGAGTGTAGAATGACTCCTAACACCACATATTTATAAAGTTCATTTGAAATTTTCTTTGAGAAAATGTATCATTTATACATTATGATTGGGGAAATAAGAACGTGAGTGTACACAAGCATATAGAAATGTTGATAATGATATAATGCTTTTTCTTTTTGAAGGCTAATATTTTTAAGTGTTTTAAGAAATAGTACTACTTTCCTATCTGTGGATATACAGATGATCTCTGTAACTCCACAGACAGCCATAAAAAAGAAAACTCTCTAGATTGATATGATAGTCTCAAATTCTTTTTTTTATTATTATTATTCCTTAATCTTTTCTTTTACATTCCAGTCTTTATCCCCTTCCTGGTCTGCCCTCTGAGTGTTCTCCATCCCATACCCAGGCCCTAATCTGCAAGAGGATGTTTCCACCCACCAACCCTCCCACTCCCTGGACCCTCAAGTCTCTTGAGAGTTAGATGCATCTTCTCTCACTGAGTCAAGACCCAGAAGTCCTTTGCTGTTTATGGGTTTGGGGCCTCACATCAGTTGGCGTACGCTGCCTGGTTAGTGACTCAGAGTCTGAGCAATCTTGGGGTTCAGACTAGTTGAGACTGCTAGTGGTTTTCTTATAGGGTGCCCCTCCTCTCAGCTTCTTCCAGCTTTCCCTAATTCAACCTCAGGGTCAGCAGCTACTGTCCATTAGTTGGGTGCAAATATCTGCATCTGACTCTTTCAGCGGCTCGTTGGGCCATTTGGGGGCAGTCATGATAGGCTCCTGTTTCTAAGTATACCATAGCATCAGTATTATTGTCAGGACTTGGAGCTTCCCCCTTGAGCTGGATCCCAATTCAGACCTGTCGCTGGACCTCCTTTCTCTCATGCTCTTCTCCATTTTGTTCCTCCAGTTCTTTCAGACCAGAACAATTATGGGTCAGAGTGTTTGACTATGGGATGGCAACTTGATGTCCTGTCTTTCTGCTGGAGGTGGGCTCTACAAGTTCCCTCTCCTGACTCTAGGGCATTTCATCTAAGGCCCCTCCCTTTGAGTCCTGATTGTCTCTCACCTATATTTGTACGTTATATTACTTGGTCCAAAGAATAATGTCTATCATTTCATAATTTGGTTAAATAATTCACCATGCATTTGGAAAACTGATAGGCCAGAGAATATTCTAAAGTCAACTTCTTCCCTCTCTGCCCATAGGAATCAAAACCTCTAGTCTCTACAGAACCAAAATCCTTTGTGTTCTCAATCCATGCAACCATTCCTTCAGAACCTCCCCACTTCTGCTTCTTATTACCCAGGAACACCTGCTGACTGCTTCAACCTGACAAATAATAGCCTTAGAAGCCCCCCCTCTACAAGAAACCAGAACATCTGGCTTCTGACACTCAGGATCTCAGTGACCTTGGGAAGTTTTAATCTCGTTTGTGTGGTATACGAAATATGCCTTGATGTATATGTTAAGGGTTGGTTACAAATCAGTGAGATAAGATTAGCCACTCTTCATAACTTGTCCAACAAGAAAGATGGCATTAATTCAACATCTGTGAAAGATAATGTTTCAAGTGTTTATATTCATAAGGAAAATTCTACTGATTCTTTGAGGATAAATATTCTGTATAATCAGTTAGCATCATGTATATTACTTTTTTTAGATAGAAAGTCACTTAACCTTTTAATTTATATAGTAAATTTTAAGTATATTATATTTTAAAAATTTAATGCTACATCTTGATTTTATAGTAATACTAAGCCCTTTTTGGAGTTTCAGAGCATTTTGTCGTCATTGAAACATTTAGTTCTCTATCACCATATCATCTCATCAATCAACTTAATATGGTGACTGTCTATTTTTTGTCAAGCATATTATTTATTGAAGGGTATATCTAAATATGATACTCTTGTTTTTACTCAGAATCCAGTCTTGTGGTGGTAAACAGAGAAAGATAGTAAGGCAAAAATTTCACTAGTGAGATACGTTATTGCAGAAACGAGGTCTCTAGTTGTAAGAAGAGCTATATTATGATGGGAATTGCAAGAACATGAACATTTATTAATACATAAGATTTTAGAAGTGACATAAAAAGTACAATCAGAGGGACAAATGCTTTTTACAAAAAGCAGCTAAAAGCAAATCACGATGTTCGAGGCAAATATATTTACTAATTGTTAACTTCCAGAAAACTAATACTAATCTGCTTCTTTCTACTGCCTCCCTATGTTTCCCTTGTTCTGGTATCCACGCTCATTAACCTCTTGAAAGTTGCTCAAACTTAAGCTAATTGGTTGCACAGATTTCTTCACCGTGGAATTTCTGTGGCTGTTCACTCCAAATAATAAAATTTCAGGTTAGACTAATTAGAAACCTCCCACACTAGCCTCTAAGGATAGGATGTGTTGTGATGCCCTTTTTCAAAGCTTTGTACTTGTAGGGAAGAAGTTTCTTCACGTCATTCTAAATATTTGTTCACGTGTTCATTTCTTCCTCTTGTCATTACGTGCTTTAACACTCCACAGATTTGCTACACCATTATAATCATCCTCTAAAGGTCCTCAGGATAATACTGATTTCAGTTATTATGACTGGTCTGAAAATCATATACAACATTCTAGGCATTGGCAAGTCATCACCTTCACGGAGCCCATCATTTATTACAGCAGGTTTACAAAGACATGAAAAAGGCTAGAAAAAGAATGTTAGGTTATAACTCTGCTTTAAGTCTAGCAAGTAAGTTCCCTGCCTAGAACTAAAACAATCCAAACAAAAGTTAATTGCTAAGATATTTTTATGATGCAAAAATGGATTAAAAGGGGAGACATCTTTAGGTGACTCCAAACTTGAAAGGACTATATGGTAATTGTTGGTAGTGGTGATGAATTTTTAAAAAAGCAGAAAATAAAGTTGTGTTTTAGAATACTGATTTTATTTGAGATGCCAGAAGATATTTGAATGAAGGTCCTCTGCTATACAATTGAACAGACACAAATGTAAATTCTGTCTTTGCCATTTACTATCTTTGTAATCTTGTCCCCAGCCCATCAATTTTTATTTTCCTTCCTTGACATGTAAAATTATCTCAATGCCTTGCTTCATTGAGAAGGAAAATAAAAATGAAAATACTTTAATATGAATGTTTAAAATCTCCTTCAGTAAAATATTAGGTTTTTTATTATTTAGTAGGCATTAGCACCAGTGTTAGAATATGTGACTGAAGCCCTCAATAGGAACAAGAAATGGTTAGAAAGACTTTAGAGTCCGATTCAAGAAGTTGCAAATGGAAACTATTGACAAAGAAGAGATTGTTGTAACAAGAAAGCATGAAACATTAGCTGACAAAGACACTGAGAAGAAAGAAGACAAGGAAGCAGAGATACATCTACACGAGTTAATTTGTTATTATCATCCTCCATACTTTAAACATGGAAGTTCTGCAATTGAATTGTGAAAAATTATTCAAGTTGCTCTTGGTGTTGAGCTCTCTGTCTCAAAAGTAAAGCAATATCTTTTTATGTAGTTTGATTTTGAGTGTATTTTTCCATGCTTATTCATAAGTATCTCTAAACTTTATATTTTGACTCCTTCCAATATTGGTCACTCTTTGGGCTCCCTCTGTCTCTCACTACATGAAAACTTAGGAGCCAGAGAAAAGGATGTCATCATTTTCCCCCCTCACTTCTTCAAGCACTGTCTCTTACTGCATGAAAATGTAGAAATCGGTGGAAAGAATGCCATCATTTTTTAATGTTACTCTTAAGTATTTACATTGTTTAAGTCTGTCATACTTGATATTTTAAAGCTAGCCAGATGTTATTCCCTTTCAATTATACATTTTGTGGTAGTCTAGCAAAATGTTTACTATGTCATTTTAAAATCTTTTATTATTGAAAATTTTTCACCCAAAATATATGTATTCTAATGATGGTTTCCCCCTACCTCAACTCTTCCCAGCTCTTTCTAACTCTACACTCACCAACTCTGTTTTTTTTTATTGGATATTATTGTGTTATAAATGATCTTATTGATAAAGTTTGTTTTTTTTTCTTTTGCTTTACTGTTTGGCTTGGTGTGAGGGCCTTAACCGGTAACAAATATATCCTCAAATGTGCTTTAAAAAAAGCTACCAGAACCATAAATGAGAAAATGGAAAATTAATCTTGAAAAAATGATTACTTTCAATTTGTGTATTTTATCGATTTTGACATTTTCTATTTACAACATTCTTAGAGTGGTATGCTCTCATATGCTGCATTTTATCACACTTTCTGGCCATGTTAGCCTATTATCTGTCACCTATAAGTATCAATAAGGTAAAGGGCAATAAATCTATTTCAGTAATTCTTTGTACCTCATTGTATGACTGTAAGAATGTGGTGATACCACAGAACCATATATCAATCACTTTGCCTGAAATTGTACAAATATATCACATTTGCTGATACAATGAAGACACATGTTAAATATGACAACATAAAATGATAGGCACTAAAAATAGGGAATCATTTGAAATTATCTCAATTAAGACGCTCAAAAGACCAAGAAAAGAGACATTCAAATTATAAAGTCATCGCATCCAGTTACAATTAATCTGCATTCAAGTATAAAAGGAGAACTGATATGGCTAAAACTTGTGTTTCTTGCTAAGAGAAAAAAGTTAGGCATGGATGTAATTACCCTTCAGACTTCATTCCCATTTCAGCATTTCCAGAATTATTATGTGAAATGGACCTAATGCTTTACTGGTGTGTCTACTCAAAATCAGTCCTGGAATAAAAAAATCAATCTCGTTCTTATTGAACACACCTGTTTAATAAATTTGTATTTGCTTTCACTAGTCATCTAAAAATGCAATGTACTTATTACTTTTCTTCTTAATGCAGCAATAATTCATGATATTACATCTCATTCTCCCTTCCATATCTATATCGATGTTTAACAAAAATAAGTTATTTTTGCCACTGTGAGACTTACTTTGTTCCACACATAATTAATATTTCTTTATTGTGAACATTTACATAATTTACAATATTGTTTTAATTCTAATGTGTTACAATTTGTCCTGTCATTTAATTATAGTATTGAAAATAGAATTTGAGAGACAAATACATTTACTAAATGTGGTTCTTGATAAATGTTTGTTTGCTTTTGTTGAAAGCATTGGTAGCATGTTAAATGATAGGAAGCAAGTTGGTTAAAACATAAAATTATATATCCAAATACTTGCCTATTAAATAACATTTAGGGGTAAAATTAAAGCATATTCAAGTTAATTTTATTGATAGAAAAAATTCCACTTTCTTGTGGACAAGTATTTCTATTTTTGGTTATTTGCCCAAAAAATAAACAGAAAAAGACAAATTAAGTTGAATCAAAGAGTTCACAAGAAAACATGCTACTTTAAAAGAGTTTTCCTTAAGCCCAGCTTGGTCACATGCTCGTAATTCAACTACATAAGAGACAAAGGCAAGAAAATTATCAAGTTTGTAAGTTTAGCAACATGTATATCAAAAATAAATAGGTAAATAAGTATATTATTTATAGTTATATCATAAATGTGCAGTTAATTGTTGAAAACTCAGTTCTTCATTGATTATTTTAATTACCAATTTAATAATTTAGGTATGGTTATCATTGATAGGTTTTTTATAAATTTTGTATGAAAAACATGCCTTTCTTCAAATTTGTAATTCAATAATAGGTTTCATTTAGGGCAAGAATATAAATACCCAGGTTCACACTCACTCTGTTACCTCTTAGCTTGTACAAATGGCTATCAGGATATTATTTAGCTACCAGAGGACTCAGAATAGATATAAGATATATAATAGCTGTATAATAGCTCTCTCTTAGGTAAAATAGGTGTTGGCCAGTTCTATAATTTCAGTTGATTTGCATTAATGTTCTTTTTCAAAAGAAGTATCCTCTTATTTATGTTAGCCAAATATTATTATAATCATTTTGATTCACAGCCAAGCTATTCATGATTTTGTGCATCATAACACCTTGCCCCCCCCTTTTTTATTTTGGATTTTTGTCTTTGCTGAATTAATCTGCAGTTGATTGTATCAGTAGGAGAATGTTCAAGAAATGTACCAAAAATCTGTCATTAAACTATAATGGATAGATTCCAGATTACTTCTTCATAGTCTCATACGATCTTTGCTTTATTTGGTGCAATTGTTTATTCTCTCTAGCTTGAGTAATATACTCTAGGCAAAAACATGATGAGGAACACACAAAAGATATCAGTTCTCTTTTTCTTGGGTGCCTAAGACTACATCACTGTTTGGAACATTTGCTATATTATTTTTGCAATCCAACTTAAATTTTGACCCACTATATTTGTATATGGCTTCATGAGACATGAGATAAAAGGTTTTCTGTTTTAATATTAATATGAAACATTAATATGAAATATATTTTTAAAACAAATAATAAATGACTTCTAATGTTTCCTTTAAACTATCAGTTTTACCTACCCAGTACTGTGACCTTAATTCCCTGATGCTACACCACTAATCCATTTCAAAAACAAACAAAATTTCTATGTTTAAACATTCTAAAGATGATTAGTGAAATAATTTAGCATGAGTATTAATGAGCCAGTTGTTTTGAGCAGATATTTAATAAAATGTCTTTTCTAAATTTGACATACAATATGTTGAGCTTATATGATTATTTGGAACACATTTCCAATAGCTGCTGCACTGGAATAACATTGCCATGTCATTTTTAAAATCATCTTTATTACATGATAAAAGGTTTATTTCACTGATGCATCAGAATGTCTCCTTGGTGTGTCAGTACCTGCTATTGGTTGCACAATGTCAGTCTAATTAAAGCCACTTGTAACCACCTATCTCTAAAAGATGGTGATGAGAAAACATATGGTGTGGTTTGTTAGCTCAGGGCATTGCCAACTCTTTGTTTTCTGGCATAGGGACTTTTAAATTGTACTTGTGAAGAGAGCTTGGACCTAGACTTAGCACCTGAGCAGTGTTAATGTGTGATATAATGACTTTACATTCCAAATCACTTGAATGACAAGATATGTTTTAGTCTCTGCTTTGCTATGGTAAATGTCCATTATGTTGTCTCATAATTTTATGGACTCTAATGCAATAATATGGTTAATCAACAAATATAAAACTTTTTCTTGAATATATTTCTCCTGAAAATAGGTAGTATGATACACCAATTATGTGCTTTCTTTTTTTTAAACTAATCTTATTAAAGGGGGAGAACATTAAATCTTTGAGTACTGTACCTCAATTTTATTGTAATGATTTTGCTGGTTACCAGGTGGGGTGGCAGTTGAAAAATTTGGTGAATGCACTACGAGAGGACCCGAGTGGTGTTATCTTAACTTTGAAAAAGCGACCTCAGAGCATGCTTACCTCAGCACCAGCTTTACTGAAAAATATGAGATGGAAGCCCCTTGCTCTGCAGGTAATGAAGCTTAATCATAAGTCATACACCATCATTTTAGCCATAGATTATCTCAGTAATGCTTCTTTCTGTGCCTCATCTCAGCAGCATATGAATTAATCTTGTATGCTTTTGAAAATTTGTTTGTGAAATTATCTCTTCACCTCTTATCCTTCTAGATTTAATTGTGATGAAATCTGAGCATACCTAAAACCCAAAGGATAACACTAATTTCATTTTTAAAACTTAACGCACAATTCTAAAAATTCACAAGTTATTCCATGTCAAAATATGGAGAAGAAAGTAAGAAATTTATTTTTTTGTTACATTTTATAAGTTGTAATCACATACACTTCTGGAAGAAGATAGTGGATAGTTTAAAAAACTTTTAAATCAGGATATAAACTTGTAATTTATAGAGTGGGAATTTAATTTTCAAATTAGCAATTAAAATTTAATTAGTCTATTTATCAGAATATTTCATTTTTCACTTGTCCACCATATATGGTAGTAAAACCAGGGGAAGTGTTACATTAGGAGTTTTTCATTTTACTTTATTATGAGACTTCACTATAAAATATTAATATGGATGACAAAGTATATAAAGTTATTTTAAAGATATAAAGTATTGCAGTTGGACAAAGATAAAGTTAGTACGTTTTATTTCAATCATGATAGAATCCTGAAACGACATTGAATTTTTTTCACAAATCTTCTGTTTTTAAGTCAACTGTTACCTTTTTATAGATGTCTAGTTGTTTTTAAATAATTGCTCACTGAATTTGGAAAACTGATCATTTTTCAGATTAAGAAGAAAAGCTTCAAAACTTCTTCTTCTAAGATTTAGTAATCTATTAGTGCTTTTTACAAGCCCTAGATTTTTTTAAATAAGTCCCCACTAAACTGGTCTTAAGAATCCTGATGGTTTAATTTTCATTATTTAAAACTTTACCATTCATCAGCCTCAAAGTTGGCTTTATATTTCAATAATGTTAAAGCACATAAAAGTTTCAATGTTAATAACTTTACATATTTAATGTGAAGCTTTTCTATTTTTCAATAGGTTATATTAATAATGTCTAAATGCAGTTGACTTACAATATCTATTTAACCCAAAATATCTAATGATTGCTAAAGTTCAGAGGCTATTTGCCTTATTAAGTCATATGTTGTCAGATCAAAATTCTCTATCACATATTTTTCTTATTACATTGTAAACTATTTTGTTCTAGTCTTGAATTTCTATTTGGCATGTATATGTCAAAGATCCTTTTTTGAAGTTTAAATGAATGGGTACATGAAGGTAGAGTCCCCATGCTTTCACTTATTAGATAGTCCTCTTTAAATATGTGTCCATTTGTTCCTTTTCTAGATAGCCCTTCATAAAGGAACTTAAACACCAAAAGATGCTAGTTTTTGTTGATCTATATACTCTGAAGTATTATATCTAGAAAATCAAATGATTATTTATCCCATTGTTAAATCCTTGTCCAGCAGTATAAGCTGAAGTGAAAATTAATGTTAACCAATTTAAAGTCACTTTTATATAAATAAATTAAGTAATCCAGAAACCAGTATTACTTATGTTATATGTACAATTGATATTTGTTCAAAGTTAGAGCACAAATACCTTTTAAAAGTTAACTCCATCAATCTTTTCAAAATAATTATAAAATTTTAAGGTACTATTTTAGGTCCATTCTTAAAAAGCTATGCATAAGTATTATCAAATTATTAATTATATTTATTTCTTATTAATTACTAATTTATGTTGACTATTTTATAAATTTATGTTTTCATAATACTAAAATTTGGAGGGAAAGAAAGTAATTTAAATAAATACATGTGCATATATCAACACGTCTGTAAATTTCATATTTCAACTGAATTTGGGAAACCTAAAACATATTGTCTGAAGTATACCATCTCTAGATAAGCAAGTCTATTAGGGAAAACAAAACTATTTTTAACATCTTTGAAAATTGCTTCAAACTTAACTTTAACACAGCAAAAAGGAGAAATTGGTTTTAATTAAATTCTTCCTAGCAGTGCTAAAACTAATTTTTTTATTTTTACACTCCAGGTTGTATTCCCCTCCCAGGCTACCCCCTGACTGTTTCACACCCCATACCTCCTCCCTGCTTCCCCCGCCCCAAGTCTCCACAAGGCTTCCCCACCCCACCCACCCCTCAAGACCTGTAAACTTCTGGGACCTCCAGTCTCTTGAGGATTAGGTGCATCTTCTCTGACTGAACCCAGTGAGAGTGGATGTGCTCTATAATTTTACAACTGCACCACTACCACAACATGATCCTGTAACCTATTTTAAGGACTGGAAATTATATCATTATAGAGTCCTTTATTGATCTTAAAGCTTTAGCCTGTGCTAAAATCCATACACCCTGAAGCTTAATGGAAACTATCAGAATTTTTATAGAATACAAATTGAGTTCAAGTAAAGGTGGAACCCCCTAAGATTTCAAACTCGAGAATTTGAAAGCATGCTGTCCCAGAGAGAAAACGTCAAGTAGCAGGGTTAGGGTTGATGCAATTGTGGATTTCTCCATGGCTTTGTCGGAGGTCATATTTTCTGAGAACCAGCCTCACATGTGAAGCACAAAAACTAATGCAGCAACAATCCTCTGTGTAGACACAAGTGGCATTATTATTGTTTGCTTAATTCTGGTATCCATACAAATCGGCTGCAACCAAAATGCCTATTAAATCATAGGTATTAAATATAAATCATCAATATTTAAAACTTGAAGTTTGAATTATGTTGCTTCTTTTCTCAAATATACCAATAATCTAGTAAGAATTAATTCACCTAGAAACTACACAAAGGGGGCTGGGGATTTAGCTCAGTGGTAGAGCGCTTTCCTAGGAAGCGCAAGGCCCTGGGTTCGGTCCCCAGCTCCGAAAAAAAGAACCAAAAAAAAAAAAAACTACACAAAGAATTTGTTGTATTTATTTAAGTCACCGTGTGTATTTTTTTTAATACCAGGCTCAACCTATCTACAGACTTTTTTTCAAATAAAAGTATCAATTAACTGAATGTGTAGGTCAAAAGTACTGTGTACATCATTTTCATACCTAATGACTTTAAACAAATATGGCAGTATTTGTAAATGTAATAAAATAAAATATATGTATCCTAAGGTGAAGTATTTTATTTCTAAACTGATGAAAATGACAGGGCCATTTAATATTAATTAACTGCAATGGTAGATTTTGATTTGGAATTTCTTTGGAACTCATAGCCAAATAAGCAAAAGCATACAACTCAATTTCATGCTTACAGAGCAATTTCATCAGCACATTTCATGAAACTTGGCAGCTCTTTTGATATAATTCTATTTTCTCAAGCATTTGATTATAGAACTGAAGGACTTAAAGATCCCTTAGATCCAATGACCAAATTCAGTTACATCTGAAAATTCAAATTCTCTGTCATCTATATACATTCATAAATAGCGAAGATATCTGTTTATGAGATGCAATCTTTTATTCTAAGAAGGTAAACAGGGGTGTCTTGACTCCTAAAAGTTGCTTTCAAAACATCGCCTTACTGGCACTGTACTAATTTCCAGAATGTGGGTAAGCATGGTGATTGCATATGGTCACATTGTTTTCTTAATAAAATGAAATCCAGGGAGTGCTGTATAGAGCACACATAGGTGATTAGAAGTTTGCCATACTAAATGTAATTGATATATTGCAACAAGAACATGTGAGCAGTCATTTTCTTCTTATGAGAGAAGCATGGAAAAAAATAACTGGACACAACCAAAAAGGAGTTTCCTTAAATCACTGGGAAACAATGACTACTCAAAACTCTTGAAGAAACCAGCTTTTGGTGCAGAAATACATCTCAAATAAACTAATGCCGATTTAAATATTGTTCAACACATTTTATATAAATTAATATTATCTATATGAATAGCATTATTTTCTTCCCCACATATCTCTTATATTGATACCATAGTGTTGGTTTGTGATTTTTTACTTAAATTTTATTGATGGCAGTTTGCACTTTCCCATCATGTAATGACTGAATAGAAATGAGAAAAAAAATTATCAACAGCAGTCAGTTTTGTATATCAACTGGTATAACAACTATAGAATGGTGAGCACAATAAATTTGCAGTAATGCACTTATAGATGGAGAAGTCAAAACAACTCAATAAACTTTATTTCAATATCCAAAATACAATTTGATCTTGTTAAATGAGCATTAGTGAAAGTGTGTGCATTTTAGAAAGTCTTGTTTTAAAATCGTATTATGAGGAAAACCTTTTATTTGAGGGATACTTTTTGAGGTATAATTTTAAGTAAAAATGTAATTCTGCTGGCTGGACAACAGTGGCCTTTCTCTGTTCTACATGCTCAAATTAGGAAATGACTGCAAGCAACTATCATAGCACATTGAACTTCATCAGTGTCTATGCAATCAACTAAAGAGTCTCAGGAACATTTGTGGGACTAAGGCAAAAGCTTTTACAGTTTTCACACATGGTGTGAACTTAGCCATTGCTAAACAGTTGACGATTAAGTTAAGTATATGCTTTTCAGAAATCTTAAATATAAAGTGTTTCGAGTAAAACCTCAACTTCCCACAATTTCTTCTGTTACTATCCCAGAATAATGTTAACTATATTTTGGAACACTTGATTTCAAATTTAATATTACCATTTTATTGTGCACACAAGGTCAAACAGCACAAAATTACATACACTAGTCTTATCAATACAATGTGATTTGATGGGAATAGCTATTTTGTAATATGACTCCAAATATTATATAAGATATTGTGTAATAGCATAATATTTTATGTCCATATACCTGTGCTTTTAAAATTCAAGAATGTAAGGTCTCCTGATCATATCTATGGTCTGAAAAAAAAAAAAACGTTTTCTTTATAGTCCAGTAAAAACAACAGAAAATTTACATGCTTATAGAAGAAAACATAACATTTTGTAATTATAAATTTGTATTCCAGTAGAAGGTGGAAAGCCAAAGGAGAATAAACACACATTTTGCTTAAGTTTTTCTCAAATAATTTTTCACATAGAAAAGGCTTGACTGATTAAAAATGTGCACATTATTTTTTGAAATTATCGCTAGCATTTTCTATGTGGTCAAGAACTGTATAGGATTGTATGCAAATTCTTGTTTCCAAGCCCAGAATACATTTTCTTTAGACCATTTGTTGAGATGATCAAGGAAATAATTGTTAATATAAAGCAATATTCTGGTATTAGTGATACCAGTATTGGGAATTTAATAAGAATGTGCCTGAACTGTATAAAGACTTAAATACTGTCCTATGCTAGAGCGTTGGGGTGTTGTGATCAATTTGAGTCTGTGATTACTTCGAAGAATAAATAAAATGAATGGCTAGGTTATATATACTTAATGTAATCATTTCATCTCAGTTCATATTTTCCACCTGAAGTGAAAAACAAATTTTTGTGTGAATTTCACATAAGTGATTTTTTGCAACGAAGTACTATTGCAGTGTTTAACGTTTCAATATTGGGTCGGCTTCTATGTCATTGGTTTCATTGAAAAAAATTATATCTCTAACCTCAATAGATCAGATAACAAACTGAAGGACAACTAAATTAAAATACACTTGCCAAAGATTTTAAAATATTTCAAGTAAAACTTAAAATTCAAATTTAGATTTTACGTGTGGACATTATTTTTTATAATCTTTACCATAGAGCTTTTATATGTACTGTTGTACATACATACATGCATATATTTATGTATATATCAATAGTCTGCAAATGTCCTATTTGTGATATGGAACTAGAGAACACGAGGAAGAAAAGACTTGGACCATCAAATAATTTAAAGTAATGTCTTTTATCTCTCAGAAAAGATAAAAATTTTCTTTGACAATTACAACCCTCCATCAATATGTAATGTGTTATTGCTAAAGTTCTCACTCATATTTCAGAATGATTTATACCATATTATAATTTAGAGTGTGTCTTTAAGGTATTTATGTACTTTAAAATGACACTGAACATGCATGTATGACTTCTAAGTAGATTTCTGAGTCTGGTTGACCATTGCAACAACTCATTAAGCATCTAAATGTACTGAAGAGCTGCATATGATTTTGAATTTAACACGTAGGGAGGTAAAAGGCAGTAACCTATAATAATATATCAGACTTCATTTCTAAGAGTAAAATTGTATACACACACACACACACACACACACACACACAAATGGTCTTTTTTACTGCAGTGCTGTTCAATTTGTGAAACAAGAGCTTTATGGTATAAGAACCATTTAGAAATGAATATTGGATGATATGATTAAGTCCTTCCAAATAAACTACTTTGAAGGGGAATTCAAAATGGTTCTAAATCATATTGATAGCATGCCACCGTACCATGTTATATTGAAGCTTTAGGATAATATGCAGTCATAAAATAATACCCTTAACCACTGATAGTAGTTTTTGCCAAAAAAATTCCCAAAGATATTAAAGTCATGAAAGAAAATGTTAATTCGACTTTTTGCTTAAAGTGCAAATTCTTCCCAGTACAACCATGACTATTTTCCTGATGCTGTATCATAAATAAATTGTTTACAGTAAATGTCTCTAGGATAACAGAAGGTATAGCCTAGTTTTATTAAATTATCTTCCTTGAGGATTTTAGTCAAAGGAGATATATATATATATATATATATATAATGAATTATGAAATATCCTTAGTTTTTTTATAAAGGGATACTAAATTTGTCATTTCCCATGTATTTTCATACTAATAGTAGTTTTTTTTAGCACAACTTGTTATAATTAGAAAATTTTCAACAATTTCAACTTAATTTTATTATTTGTTCTATGCTGTTATACATCTTCTTAAAGTTCCTTAATGATTTTCAAATGCTTTCAGTCATTTTATTTTATACTATTTCAATTCTTGTCTAGAAAATTTTTAAAATTAATATGTAGCTTATTTTTCTAATATCAGTGTCAAGGTTGATATTTTAATATGATTCTCAAAGTAAATGTTTTCTTTCTAAGTCTGTTTAGCTTGACAATAATAGCACAAACAATACAGAAAAGTATCACATATGTATTGAATATCTACTATGACCTTTAATTTGTATAGAGCATACTGATAAGCCAGAGGACATCCACACGATAAACTCATTGAAATATTTCCTCTGGTTTATCTCTTAATAAAATAAAATTCAGCCAGTTGAATTCAGCAACATAATCGAGTCATTCCTCCTTTGCTCTGTAAGAACAAGTAGTATTGATTTTATAGCAGTTCATTTAATCGTCCAGGGTAACATAACCAAGTCTGGTATCTAGTTGAACATTTTAACCCTTTTTCTTATATTAATTTTCTAACATGATAACTCACATTAACTCTTATTAACAGCAACTCCTTGTTGAATATAGAAATGAAATATAATATTTTTCTTATTATTTTCCAATATAGTGACTCACATTAAATAATAACATTAATAGCAACTCTTTGTTGAAAATAGAAATGTAGGCATAATAGATATTTGAAGGAAGTTGGCATAGCTAACCCTGAAATCTAGAAAAGGAATTCACAATTTTGGCAGGTTGCTCATGCAAGTTAAAAATTCCACAAGTCTTATCCTCATACTTAAGGCATATTTAAATATTCTTGTAAAAAGTTGACTGCAATTCTTTTTTTCTTTGTTTTTGGGTGTTATGGGAAGAAAATAGATACTAAACAAACAAATAAACAAAACCGTAGATTACCAAAGTAAAAGTATAATAGTAACCTTACAAGAGAAGAAAGACAATAAAATTTAATTTAGATTACTTTTTATTAAAACCTTGTGTTATTAGAAAGTGTTCTGAAGTTCTCTTGTACTGTTAGGATATTTTAAAGTTAAAGTACATTGGAAAGCATACTGATAATTTGTTTTTCTTTCATAGTAAATTGATTTTTAGAGTATTGGAAATTAATATACTGTATATTAAGTTTTTCTTTTCCTGCATGTCTATTACGGTTGTTTGTACCTTGAACCAAAATACACCAACAAAGAGTAAAAGAACTGTAAGCTGTCATATTGCAATACATACAGGTGTGAGTGTGTGTGCATGTGTTCTGTATCACTGAATCTTTCATTCAAATATCATAAAGGCATGAAATGCACTTAAAATTCATTTTTTATTATCTTGGGCTTCATGGCATTCATCAGTACAAATGACTCTTCTAATCATCTGTGTAATCTCAGAGTTTCTCATTGCCAAGAATGTGGTTTCTATGGGGCAGGCATAGACTAGCTCGATTATATTCTTAAAATATATATATATATTGTTAGACAGGGAACTCTTTATTGCATACTGTCATAATTTCTAAAATTCTTTAATTAGTGCCTAAAGTTTATGACACTTTCAAATCATCACATGTGATAGAAAATTAAGATTTCATACATCACCATTCCTTTTCCTATCTCTTTTTTTGTTTAATTTTGATTTTGCATACATTAAACTTTACTGTCCTTTTGGAAGGAAGTGTGATTTGAAGCTATTAAGATAAGCTGTGTAATGAGGAAGGTCAAAGTCATTAACTGAGTCCCGAATTGTGTAGCTTATCCCAGTGACCTACATTGTAATTTCCATTGTATTTATGCCTGGCTTTCAAAAATGTTTTGTTATCTGTATGGAAGTAATGCTACAATACAAATAGTTGTAATATGCATTTATTTGCGTGTCCAGCATTTGCATGTTGAAGTACTAGAATTGTGAGTTTATCTAGATTTGCCTAATGTGTTTCATACAGGCTCAAATAGTACCATTTTGTCATGTGAAGATGCAGTTCATTTTGTGATCATTTTCTGTTTGACATTGCATTGAGGATTATATTTTAATGTTAATTGTTTGTACACTTAATCATATATGTAAGATACATATAAAATTTGTGAATTTTAGTTCCAATTTAGGATAATTTTTCAATCCACAAGATTACTCTCACATCCTTTGATTCGTAGAATTGGGAATGCTCTTAAGACATCGTGATAGATGATTAATTCCGTTTATACAGTATCTTTAGAAAGCAACCTCTATTTAATGCTTAAAAACAAGAGATCTATAGGCATGGAGCGAGAGATGAGCTTTGAATAATAGATAAATCCATGCGCCTGTGAAAGATGAAATGATTGTGTCATGATTGTTTCACCTTATCCACTATACTTTTAAAGATGTAATAGAAAATGACTTTGAAGAGACAGCTTTGTTTTCATGTTGACAGAAACTATATTTTCCTGCAAAATACTCTCCTGTGTTGATCTCTATTTTTGTGTTACCTTCTCTGAGCCTCTGTCACATTCTAACATAAAACTATTGTTTGTCAAATGTCAGTGAGGATGTAAGCTAAGTCATTTATGAATTATTTTTATTAGCTTTCAAAAGTGGGATTCCAGAAAATTTAATTTAAATAGTTTCTCATTTTTAAGTGACATAACTCTTCTCATTGCAAATCATTGAGTAGTACTTTTATTTTATAAATAGCTTTTGGTTGGTTAAACCATAGAAAAGGTGAGTTATGAAATGCATGGAAAACATTATTATTATATATTATTTGTTTGGGGGGACCCAAATGAATATCCATATGGTAAATAACACTTTCTTGATTTCAGCCAATTTCAAAAATTTGAACAAACATAATTTTTAAATGATAACTATGTGTCATTGTTGTTGTTTTGTGTTGTTTGTGTGCGTATGTATTTTCTTTTTCATTTTAACCAGCCTCTTATACCTAGAAGTCCCACAAGCAGCGTTGCCACGCCCTCCAGCACCATCAGTACACCCACCAAAAGAGACAGTTCTGCTCTCCAGGATCTCTACATCCCCCCTCCTCCTGCAGAACCATACATTCCCAGGTATAAACCATCCAGGTTGTTATTCTGGGCAGCTTCTAACTAAAACTAATTGCTTCTACACTATGAAGTCAGTTCTTAAAGAACAATTTGAATATTTTTCTCGGGAATTCTGAACCCATTCTAAAAAGTACTTCCTATGATAGCAAATGTGTTCTTAATAACAAGTTATCTCACATGATAGGAAAGTAATATTAAATAGCCAAGATTATTTTACAAGGTAATGAGGGAGGATTTTTGACTGTGAAGCCACAAGAAATGTCAGTTCTATATAAAACATTTCATATGTTTTTAAAGGGATAGTTTAGAGATGATTCCTATATTTTCTTAAATAAAACTAAGAAGTATTTACCATCTCACATTTTAGATGCTCATTTAAAAATATTGTAAGTAAATCTTTTATAGGATAGGAATTTTTGCAGTATATAGACATACATTGTATTTTTAATTACAGTTGTACATGATAAAAAGCTTTCTTACCTTTAAAAAGAGAAAAGGCAAGAGTAGTTGAATTAAAATTTTTCATACCATTACATTTTTTAAAACATTTAAGGGAATTTTTGCTTTAAAATGGTCATAATTTTATTGTCTTTTGATTGTATATACAGTCTTATAATGCAAGTTATGCTTTGTACTTACCCAACTTTCTTGTTTGTGATGTGAATAAATATTTTATAGGTCCTTAAGAAATATTAAGCTTTAATAACTAATTTGTCTTATTAAACCTAGTATGTAACTAGGTTAACTGTAAAGAATATCCACTAGGGCAATGATCTTTTAATCTGACTCCTTAAATCTGGAGTATAAGTATAGATTTTCTGTTTGCATATGCACATATAAATTTAAGAAAAGTGAACATGTTTATACTACATTAAGTTCTTCAGAAAACTCATACTATGAATGCACACATATACATACATTATATATTTAATTATATACTTATTTGTATATGTTATTACTTTATTTCACTGAAAATTTTTGTTTTCCTTGATACATTACTCAATTTTCCATTATTCAGTATATTCTATATAGTCATGTTTAATAAAGTTGACCTGTTGATAAAAGGCTGTTCCTCTATAATACTGTATTTTGAAAATTGGCAGCCCTTGCAAATTTTTCCCACAGAGGATGTCTGTATAAATATAACATGATAAACTAATAGGTCTAAATTACCTTCTGTTTGTTTCATTGAGTGTGTTATTTAATGTAAGCCTCACTTGGAAATCTGCCAAATACAGATGAACAGACCTTACTCAGTGTTGTTAGGTTCACTACATTGTTTCCTACCTCGTGCAATGTCAAGTTCTTTTCAATTAAGAACTAACAGTAAGAAAACCTAACAGGCAATTAGTTCAAGAAGAGCTTTCAGCTAACTGAAAATGAAATTTGCACTGAGATTTATATTTGTGTTCTTCGTGTTTCAGAACCAGTTGTGTATTTATAGTTCAGTAATAAGCAATATATTTAAGAGATGAAAAAGTAAATGATTATAAAAATGGTAGCTATCTGGTGAGGAAATACACTAATAAGACAGCTCTCTGATTGAGTCAGCTTTGAGAATATTATTTATTGCTTTCTACATCATTAAAATATCTGGATTATAGTTCTCAACTTTGGACATGTAAACATTTTCATATAGATAAATACAGATTTTTGGTAGGCTGAGATTCAAATTATTGAGTGCAATTTTTATAAATTTATCACTCATTTCGTAAGGTCCTATGAGATAATGACATATGACTCAGTTTACATTGTAGAGTTACGAATTTTAGCCGATATATTTGATACAAAATTAATGTGTTGCATAGTTTGATGGTGCTGACTTTGTGATACTTTTTACGATATACTCAGGAACACCCATTACCCAGTGAAGCACAATGATACATGAGAGGAAAAATATATTACATTGGCATTTATAGTCAAATTGTAGAAGACAATTTTTAAGATAAATTTTCACAGATAGCCAAGGAAAGATTTAATAAGATAAACAAGGTGTTTTTTAATTAGTCCTAGAAGGAAGCCTTCATTATGAACTCAGTCGCCCATTACTGTCTAAAAACAATGGCCTTGTACCTCGTTAAAAGTTTCACAGGGCTATAGAGGTGGAAAAACAAAAGAAAAGATATGGCAATGCGAGGGGGCTGTAGGGGAAACTCAGTAGTAGAAGCAGGAGAACAAAGGCATAGATGGAATGCAGGCTGCACTGAACAAACAGGAAATACGTTTAGTAATACAATTGAGAGATGAATTAATAAAACGACTTAATTTCAAAATTGAAAGGAAATGTTTTTCATAGCAGAAATGAGATTTAAGGATCTCGTAGTAGTTGAGAATCTCCTGAGTTATTACAGATGAAAAAAAGATGGTGTATAAAATCCATTCCTGATTCCTATTTTGCCTTATTTGCTTACCTTTTCTCCATGAGGAAACATTGCTAATGTGTAATGTTTTTTCTATAGAGCTTTCTGGTGGTTATCTATATACCTTTTTATTTCTCTGAGGAGACACCTAGGTTTGAATATTTATACGATCATCATATTGGGGTGTCTACATTATTAAGCTGCTGTTTGAGCTTTGCTTATAGGTATAATTTATGTGGGTACCCAATGTTATATATCGTTATGGTTCCCATATATCAGGGAATGAATACGTAAAGAAACTTTGTTTTTCTTGTGCCATTTCAGAATAATAATAAGATAAAATAGACAGAAGAAAACCATATGGTTAAATTGTTAGCATTATGCCTAGTATCTATCCTTTTCCTAAAACCAATCTATATGCTGAAATAGTTTTTCTTCTTATGACATGGCACGGTGAAAATTAGACTAGAGCAGAAATCAGAAGATCCACAATGTGTTTCTAGCTGTCAGTTATCTCTATGACACTGAGGCCAGTTATTTAAACATTTGGCCTTACTCTTTTGTGGGAAAAAAAAATAATAATTTTAGCCTAGTCTATCATTTTCAAAGAAATCTTATAAAGATCTGAAGATACATTATATAGTGTTAGTATTTTTAAGGCGCCTGTAATTTTGTATGACCCTAATAATATGCTCATCTCTACCTTTATGTTGCTTTAGGGACGAAAAAGGAAACCTTCCTTGTGAAGATCTCAGAGGACATATGGTGGGCAAGCCAGTTCATAAGGGATCTGAATCCCCCAATTCATTTCTGGACCAGGAATATCGAAAGAGGTTTAACATTGTTGAAGAAGACACTGTCTTATATTGCTATGAATATGAAAAAGGACGATCAAGTAGTCAAGGAAGACGAGAAAGCACACCAACCTATGGTAAGAGTCCTTCCCGTATGTTCTGTAAGAGCTGTATCTGCCATGAGTCTCATTTACCTTTCCTAGACTTTCAGTCGATTGTTCTTGAGTATTTAAAATTATCAGTTACACCATGTACTTCTAAGTAGACTAGCAAAAATTTAACACATGATACTAGAAATTATTCTAGAATTTTCCAAAGAATAGTGAACATTTTAAATAAATGGCATGTGAAATCATAGACTCACATGTATATCTTCTATGATAGAGGACAATAATAAAGTAATTCAAGAGTTTTATGTAAGTATAAATACTCATATTTAACATGACTTCTTTGAAATGAAATCATTTTCTTTATCCTCAAGGATTTGTAAAGAATCTTTTAGGTAGGCTTTTCTGGGGAAAGTATAATATAAGGCTTTATACTTTTAAGAAGCTGTGTGATTGATCTTATGTTTGAGTAGAGGAAATTTTTACCTAGAAAGAAATAAGTTTATATAGGTCATAGATGGACGTAGAGCTGCTATGTTAGGATTTTTTTAATGGTTGACTCATGATTTTCAATGTATAACCAAGAAGTTAACACAATTACAAATAATTGAAATTGATATGCTGTATCTCTAATACTTGTATGTGAAGGTCCCTAAAATGTCAAATGAAGAGATTTAATTGGAAGACTATGCTTTTCCCTGTCCACTTTCAAAGTAAACCTTTAGCGTGAAAAGCAAATTCTTTGAGAAAAGACAAGATTTTTCCATGATAATTTCAGCCCGACTTCATCCTCTGTTCCCGAAACAGCAGTCATTTCTTCTTACACTTGCTTAATTTTCTTACTACTATTTGACAAAATTATATATATTAAGGTGACAAAAATTAACCTAAAGGTAGAAACCACTTCTTGTCTTTGCTCTTGACTTCCTGCTCCAGCCTCCTGCTCCTCTCCTTCTCCCTTCCCTACAATCCCTTCTTCCACTTGCTCATGCTGGCCTCTCCTCCTCACTGTCAGACCCCCTCCTCCTCCTCCTCCTTCTTTCCTCCTCCTCTTCCTTCCTCTCCCTCATCTCCCTCCTCCTCATCCTCATCCCTCCTACTCACCATCGGTATCTCTCACTTTCTCTGCCCTTCTACTACCTCCTCAACTCCCTCCCACATTGCTCCGAATAAACTCTATTCTGTGCTGAGACCCAGAATAGAAGCCAAACGAAGAGTAGCTCCACAGATTATGCTATGCTGTACAATCCTGTAGTCCTGAATCCAGATCCAAATATGAAAACAAATCCCAGAAGCTGGCCTTCACATCGCACATACAACATAAAATACATGTACACACACACACAGACATACTGATGGATACACAGAAATTTAAGAACTGAGCACTTATAGCATTGTGTTTCACTGCTTTCACGTGACCAGAGAGTTGAACAACTAGGGCTATACAGCACATCTGCGCTTATTTTCTCACACATCTAGAATGCCACATATCAAAATTAGATAAATAAGATTTATTTATTAATTATACACTGTAGCTGTCTTCAGACACACCAGAAGAGGGCATCCGATCCTATTACAGATGGTTGTGAGCCACCATGTGGTTGCTGGGAATTGAACTCATGACCTCTGGAAGAGGTGCTCTTAACCACTGAGCCATCTCTCCAGCCCCGATAAATTCTTTATTTAAGGGGAAATTATCATCAGCAAATATAGTCAAATATGAGTTCTTACTTCAATAACTACAAAGTGTTACTCCTTTCAGACTGCAGTTTAAAGAACCTGGTTCTGTCATGTTCCACAAAGCACATTTTCCCCAGTAAAATAAAATACCTTAACTTTAGAAACTTTATATAGTCTATAGATTACTGATATTTATATGTATTAGCTGAGAAAAAAAATAATGGTGATATAATGGCAAAAGAGAACTAAATCAAAATCACTGAACTTAAACTATAATCATTATTGTGTTAAATACAACTTAATATATATTTTTAGTTAACGGGTAATTATGAATGAATCATGGATTTTTTCTAGGCACAACAGAAGACTGCTCAAAGTAACATATAATGTATTTCTCAAAGCGATTGTCGGTGATGGAAATGTACTCATCAGTTAGAGGAAATTTATTTCCATAATTTTTCTCAAAATTAATTCATTTGTTAACTTACTCAGCTAGTATTTGGTGTATACACATATAAAGTCACCCAGGCACTGGGGACACACGGGTGAATAAAACTTAAATGTTCCATGTAAGGTAGGCATAACCCAAAGGTAAAAATCACTATAAAATATCAAAGATGTAGTAACTTCAGGTAAGTAGACGAATGTATATAACATGTTAGCTGTGGAATTGAAGCCTGGGAAGTCCAGCAAATAAACATGACATTGATGTTTGATTTTAAATGTTAAGCAGTTATCCAGGATTTCTAAGTGCCCATCAGACCCAAACACCTGGTACTTCTCAAAACATAGGTCTGAGAACCTGAGGGTGTCTATAAATCTTTAAGCTAAAATCTCAAAGTTTCCAAAATAGAGCGCTTCATACTTTGCTAAGTAACAAAGGAAATTTATTTGATTCTTCAATCAGTCCCGTCACTGAACAGACAAAGTATTACAAACACTATGGAGTTCCAGAAATTCTTCATTCTTCTGAAATGTATTACAAAACAAGCTGAAGTACCAAAAGGTCACATGTCTTATCTTTCAACGAATAATGATAATTAAACTCACTGGCCTTTGTGTGGTACCTCAGACGTACTGTATAAGTTGTTTATACTGAAAACATTCACTTTCATTCTTAGTCACAGATACTCTCATTTTCAAGTATGTAAATTAAGCCACCAGTTAAGGTTATTAGGCGGTAGACTGAGTGAGATGGCAGCCATTTCTAATCCCAACAGCCTAGAAGTTGAGGCATGAGGACTGTTAGTTCACATTCAGCTTGAACTAAAGAGGAAGATGTGGGTAAGCCTAAGGTCCTAGAAAAACATTCTCTCAAATAAAACAGAATATCAGAAAACTTCGGATGAATTTGGATAATCTTTAGAGACATAATACACTTCATAGAACACCGATGTACTTTGGTTGAATATGTCTCAATACATTTGTATTTTAAAGTACCATACATGTACATATGAAAATAAGGAGTTTATTTTATACTATCATATTAGTTACTTTTCTCTTTGCTGCAACAAAATATCTGGCAAAAGCAACCTGAGGAAGAAAGGAATTGTTTTGGCTCACAATTTGAGAGTGCTGTCTCGCAGGAAGGGAAATCCATGACTATAGGAGGTTGAAGCTCCCAGTCAGGATGCAGAGATTAACTCTGGGTCTCAGCTGCCTTTCCCCTTTTCCTTCAGTCTGGTATCCTAGCCCATGAAATGGTGCTGCCACATTTATGGTGGATCTTCTCACCTAGTTAGTCTAATCGACATAATTTCTTACTAACGGGCCCAGAAGTTTGTCTCTTAGATCTTGTTAAATTTACATTAACCATCACAGACAACGGTAATCAAGCATAGATTTAGGGATAAATATTTGAAATTTTTCTAGTTCTATGATATAAAGCACAATTACTTAGCCAAGGTGCTTACATTATATGCTCACTAGTTTTAAATGAATGAGTTAAAAATATAGGTATTTGCATAAGCAATTATACATATAGGTAAGAATGAACAGGGGCAGCTCATCTAAAAAATAATAATGCCCATGATCTTTGATTTATGTTACGTACTATTTTGAGTTTATAAGGCATTCGCCCATTTAAACCTCCCAACAACAGTATGTGATTTATCCAAATTAAAGTATCTGTTTATACCTGAAAACTCTGAAATACAGAGGGATTAAAATTGCCCAGCTACTAAGAAATAGAGCTGAAATTAAGGATACATGGATGTTAGTTGATTCTAAAAGTGATGTTATTAAATGGTAATATTAATAATAATAAAAGTAATATTAAAAAGGAAATTTCAGGATGTTGCATTAGTTCTTCCAAATATGTAAATTTTATCTCAAGCGAGCATATATAGACCTAATTTTATGTCATTGTTTATATGTTTTATAACTATTCACACAACAATCAACATTCATTTGCATAGATATAACTGACGGATTTTTTAAAAGCTTGCTATAATGTAGGTAAGGAACAACTGTGTGTTTTATAATTTTAAACCAGGATAAAATTTGTTTCATTATTCTACAAATGAAAACAAAACTAGTTTGAGATAATTTGCGGAAATAAATACTGTTTAGAAACCACCCAAGAATGGGTTTATTCTCTGTAGCATAAGCCATACCGTGATCTTGTCTGTCAATAGCTAACTATTCCAGAATCCTGCCTAGAATTAGACTTTGTTCTTAATTTTCATTTTATTAAAATTAAGATGACTTTCTGGCTCTCGAGACTTTGGTGAGAGTTTAGACAATATCACTGCTACTTTTAGCCTCCATTAGCACATTATTAGATAGTATTTTTCATTGTTGTCATTTTAAATGAAAACAAAGTTAGATCATCTTTTAAAAAGTTTGGTCTCAGGCTGCAGAGATGGCTCAGCAGTTAAGAGCACACTGCTGGTTATCTTCTGGAGTTCAATTCCCAGTGACCACATGGCAAGCTTTCAACCATCTATAATGGGACCCAATGCCCCTCCTCTTCTGATGGGTCTAAGACAGTGACAGTTTATCTCCAGTAATAAAAATAAATAAGTCTTAAAAAAATTGGTTCATCTTCTCGTGACTTCAATTTAGAGCAGTGATTCTTTCCACCAGTGTCCTTTATTAGTGGATTCCTTGCCTCGTCCATTCCAGCACACCATTCCAGCACATTATTATGCATAGAAATTTATCTAATGTGTAGGCTGAATCCTCTTGTGGCCCCAAGTAGTCAAATTATGTAGGAAAAGTGGGAAAATAATTTCAAGTATCTTAAGGATTGTGCAAGTTGGGAAATGGGAACTCCTTTCTTTTCTGTTTGGTTGAAAATCCAGTAGCTCAACAAAAGCATACAAATGAATACATGGTATTTGGAAAATTATTCTCTTAAGTATTACTTGAACATATTGTGCATTGACTAAATTTTGTGTCTAGAATATTATACCTAGACATTTTGGACCTGACTGATAGAAGAAAATCAAATACTTTCTCCCCTTTATTCATGTAAATAGTAAATGGCTTTAATGCCCTATTATGCCATGATGAAGGGCAAAGTTCTGTCACTATAAAATAAAAATGGTATTTGTATGTTTCCAAGTTTGTTATCATACTAATTACCTTTCATTTTGTCTTAAAAAATTATTCTCTTTTAGGAAGTGTAATTATAATTAATATTTTTCAAACATTTCACAAAGGTTTAAATCACAAAATATATTTACTCATCTTTCATTTCTGAAAAGATGCCTGTTCTCTTTATTGTCATTTTTTCTATAAATAGCTTTCTTTGCAGGTAAAATTCACACTTAATTCATTAGCTATACTAGAGAAAAAAGAAAATAGGGTACCACCCACAGGATATATCTATATTCAAGTAAGAAGTACTGTTCCCAAAGAAACAATGAGAGAATTTAATGAATCTGGAATATGAAATGTAAACTATGCTCACATGAATTATTATCCTTTTGTACTTTTGAAAACAACTTATAAATAACTCTATGTTGGTTAGCTTTGTAAAATAGCTTTTAGCATCAAGCTAATGGGGATAAAGCACTGTGTAACTAAAGGAAAAGCAGTTCAGCAATATTTTGACATAAAAATAGAAAACTCTATTCCTAATACGAAAATTAGAATAATCATTTGGGGAATACTCTCTTTCTCAATTATTACAATTTTGTGGGTAGAATAGAAAAGCATTATTTTTGTTTGGTTGGTTGTTTATAATATATTTATTTTTATTGGATATTTTATTTACATTTCAAATGTTATTCGCTTTCCCAGTTTCCCTGGCTATAAACCCCCATCCCATCCCCCTCCCTTCTTCTTCTTTGAGAGTGTGCCCTCCATACCCACCCCTTAACATCCCTCTGACATTCCCTGCACTGGGGGGATTCAGTCTTGACAGGACCAAGGGATTCTCCCATTGGTACCCATCTTTTGCTGCTACATATGCAGCCGGAGTCATGGGTCTGTCCATGTCTACTCTAGGTAGTAGTTTAGTCCCTGGGAGCTCTGGTTGGTTGGCATTGTTGTTCTTATGGGGTTGCAAGCCCCTTCAGCTCCTTCAATCCTTTCTATAATTCTTCCAACAGGGACCCCATTCTCAGTTCAACGGTTTGCTGGAAAAGCATTAGTTTTCAGGTCAAATGAACTTGAATTTGGCATCATGTAGCTTGGCTTTTAATACTTGAGCTTAAGTGAGACAACACTTATAGGTCAGGATTTTATCTGGAAAAAGATAGAGTGACAATACTGTTACTACTGTATCCATAGACTAAACAAGGCTTTATATATGTCAGTCACTTAGCACAATGTTTACCTCATAGGACGTTCTTAAAAAATGGTACAGTAATGGCGTACATAGTAAGTGGTTGCTACTCATAAACCAAATGTGACAAAGAATTTCAGCTACTTATAAATCATATTAGCATTTAATTCCCTTCCTTTCACAGGACCTAGTAAAGGATTAAGAGTAAAGTTAAATATTCATGTTTGGTCTCTACTAAGCCAATAACCAACTATTTAAGTATAGCAATTAAAATAAATATAAGCAAAATTAATTAATATTTAGTTAATTTTGGTGCAATATTGTTATAGAAAAAGGAAGAACATGTAAACTGTTAATAATACTCTAAACTGTGTTTATCCAAGTCTTAAACTCCACTGTAGAAAGCATCAGGTTGCATTATGGGTCAATTTCAGAAATCCAAATATGACTTGGCACTTTACACTTTCTTAAAGTTTTAGACGAGTTTTAAAAAAAAGGATAAAATAATGTGAAAATAGAAGTGTTGTAAACTCCAAAAAATAAACCCGGGGTTGATTTAGCTCAGTGGTAGAGTGCTTGCCCTAGGCAAGCGCCAAGGCCCCAAGGCTACGGGTCCCCAGCTCCAAAAAAGAGAAAAAGATAAACCCTTTGAAGAGAGGTTTATGCTGAACTAATTCAAGGAAACAGCTAATATAGAAAACAGTATAAAGGAAAGGAAACTTTTTCCTAAGGCTATGGAATATTAGTACATAGAGAAGACATAAAGATGGCTATGTCAGTTTGGTTATTTAGTTCACTTATCAGAAGAAGAACAAAACTTTCACATGACTTCTTCAATGGAATGGAGTGATGCAGATGAAATAGTGCTCTCTAGTACAGACAGAATGGAAAAGCCAAGAATAGGAAATTACTTCAGAATTCTCATCTGGAAACATTCCTGCCCATTTGAGGACATTTGGCAATTTCTTGAATTATGGCATACTACGGGATGCATGGTCTTAGTGGCACCCAGTGGGCGGGGTAGAAGATGAGATTGCTACTCTGCATTTTGCAATACTCAAAGTGTCCAAATATAAAGAATGTCCAGAATGCTGTTGTTGAGAAACCCCATATTCTAAGGACTAAATCTACAGAAACAGATACTGGAAAACTCAGTTAGAGACCTCATATAAGGCATTCATGGTTGTCTTGTTTTTAAACTAAAAGAATGTAGGAAATTATCCCTCTGGAAATATATATATCTATATTTCTTCATGATTAGTCTATTCCCTGAGCAAAAGTGTTATGAGATTGTGACTGTCTATAATTATCTAGTCTGCCCCACAACTAAACAACTAAACTAACTATGACATCCCTTGGAGCAAGATAGTGATACATTATTTCCCTGATTGAAATTAGAATGCATTTTCTCTTATTGAAAATGTAGCAAGTAGCATTTGCTAACAGCTATGCTTAAGTGTTAGCTTCAATCATAATGTGGATTAAAATAATCTGACATTGTCTTATTTTCTTCAGATCTCTGGTTTTGAAAGTCTATTAAGGAAAAGTTGTGTGATTTTTATAAGACTGGGATATTTACATATTTTATACTCCTCGTAGATAAATGTAAACAGCATTGAATGTTTGTTGCATTTGGACTATGTCCAGTGTTTCTGCAGGATATTTGTACATCAGATCTTTGGTTTGGGAGTCACAAATATGTATTAATTACCAGATTGATAAGCACCTTATAGAACACATTTAGGAAATACTGAAAGACTTGTAATTTGGCTCAAATATCCCAAATCTTTGGTATCAATGATAGAAATTTCTTTGCATTTTAAGATCCAAACAGTCCTGGGGGCAAAAAGTTAAAAAAGAACTAAAAAAAATCTAAACAGAAAAGTTGCTATCTTCCCCCAGTTGACTTGTTAGATGTCATTGATTTTTTTATCTTACAGAAAAACTAGATGGACTCTATTCATAGGATAAATTGTATTTGTGAAAAATTCCAAATCAAAGTAATAAAAACTAAGTAGAACGTTCAGTGGACTGCATTCTATAACCTCTACTTGCAGAGTTACTGATTCCATTGCAAAATGGTTTATTTTAGAAATCATAGAAGAAAATAGATCCTAGGAAAGAAAATATTAAGGTGTTGTGGTACATATTTTTTTCAAGAAACCAGGTGGCTTAGAAGTCATGTTCTGACATGCGTCAATGACTCTTACATACATTAGTACAAATAATTAAAACAATGTTGACAAATTAAAAATTATAATGCAGATAACTCCTGTCATTGTTTTCGGTAACAGGCACCTTAAATGTCTCCCCAACTGTTCTAAGACAAAGGACTTTACAGATGCTTCATTCCTGATTTATGCTGTAATTCTTCATCAACCCCTCCCCGTCTCATCTATCTTCTTTTCTTTCTTCTTCCTTCCTTCCTTCTCTTTCTTTCTTTCTTTCTTTCTTTTTGGTTTCAGGTACTATCTGCAAAAGAGAATGTTTTTCCTTCTCTGGGCCTGTGTGACCTGTTACATACCAATATTGGCAAAATTAGGGTCCTTAGACAGTAAAGGTACCACCAAAGTCTCCCAGGACCTCAAAAATCTCCCCTCCTCTCCACTCCCTGCTTTGCGGCCTCCAGGGCTGAGAAGAACTACCAGCACTAGAATCGGTTCCGGCTGAGTCCCAGTCTGATAAAATTAGCCCATTGTTCCCGCTAAATATTTCTAAGAGTTTCTGGAGGAAACATAACTGCCTCTGAATAGTGAGAGGGTTTTCAACACATTAACTCACTCAAGACTCTTTGAATTGATTTGAAAGGGTTTTCACATATTGGTTCCGCTCAAGACTTTTTAATTGATTAATTTGTACCAATTTAAAGCATTTAAACAAATATTATGTGCAATTAAACAAATAATGTTGCATGCCAATGCCATCTTTCTCGTTCAGGTCTATATTAAGCTGAGTGTAGCAAGAGGCCAATGTATTTTCTCAAATTTTGTTTTATGCCTCCATAGTATTGAAAGGAGGGCCCAGAATTATTCTATGTCCCCTAATCGTCCTCATTCTTTTCCAATAATTCTCTGTAATTGTCAAGGAACAAAAGCAAAATGTAAGATAAGAAATTGACTTCACCCAAATTCATGTAACTATATGGCAAAATTTATCATAAACACACACACACAAATATATATACCCTCTGTAGAATTACTTTATAAAATAATTTGATTAAAAAGTTAACTTTGTGATAAAGCATTAAAATGACCATGTGATGTTGACCCTGCGTTCTGCACTTACATCACTGCTCAATTCGAGTGTAGATCATTTTATAAAGCAAGAGTAAACACAAACAAATATAACCTATTTTTAGAAAAGATATTTCAGTTGTTTTTGGTTTCTCAATAGGGAAACCATAATAAAGTATAAATCTAGTAACAAATTCAGCTTACATTAGCTTTTTGTTGTTTATATGTATTATTATAAACTATTCTTTAAAAACAATCAGCCCATTGAAATACTAACAAGCCAGATTTTCTAAACGTCTTTTCACTAAAAACAAAATCTTTAACTGCAATGCTAATGATTAAAATGCTCACTCTTGGTTATTTTATTAGATCCAGATATACATTCATTCTCCTTCAAACATTTTACTGACTTTACATTTGATTCAGTTTTACTTCCTCTTTGAATGTGTGCCTCTCTACCTTAAATAACCCCAGGATGTTTTCCTAGAGATGCAGTCAACCATCTGAAAGTAATTTTTCTGTCTGGTATGCGAGGAGTTTGATGGGTTTATATAGCAAACTTATAGCTTAAGCATTCCTTACTATACTCATTTTCATCAAAATATTGGCTGAAATATTTAGAACAGATGCATACATGTGTAACTTTCAGCCTCTAGAGAAAACCTTCTGTGAGCGTTAAGTAGTATGTCTGACTTTTGAAGACTTTGCCTGCCATTTTCTTAACCTTTGCCAGCTATGAAAGGACTATTGCTACACAGGTGCTATTTATTATGCTGAAACTTAATGAGTTTGGCATGGAGGGCGGGAACAGGGAATGATAAAACTGGCAAGGAAACAGCTCACTAGTGTTTTAACAGATTGCTACCCATGGAAACTTGTTAGAAGATATATCAGGAAATAGGACTTGTAGTTCTGACTTGACTACCAAGCAGTTGTCCACAGCTAAATTTGGCTCCTTTTTTTTTTTCATAATGAAGCCATTAGGAGCACTTTTTTAGGAGCACTTTGTGCTCTTCCAGAGGACCTGAGTTCTGTTTCCAGCACCAATATAGAATGCTCACTGACACCTGTTTCTCGAATTCCTGGAGATTCAATGCTGTCTTCCCATCTCCATGGGTACCCACACATATGCACATGGCAGACTACAAAGATACAAAAATAAAATTATTTAAATTGTTTCAAATGAAGTGGGTGGGTCAGTGTAATATACTAACTTGGATGGATGGAAAAGACAGGAAAGGGAATAAAACTATGAAAATATAAACTAAGGTGTCATTTGGAGCTTTGGTACAGTGCATGGAGAAAACCCTAGTTGTTTTCCTTTGTTTAGTTTTGGTTTTTAACAAGCTGTTTTAAAAGTACAAAACTTTTGGTACATTTAAGGCACTATTCAGTGTATGGGGATAACACGGGTAAGGAAAATACACCACATCAGACAAGTAGATTTGTCATGACATTTATATTTAATTTCCCTAAAAGGAAGAAAAGTCATACAACTAAATCAAAATATATTGGAACATGTTGGTATTTCACAAAGAACTTAGAGAAGAAATGAACAAGAAATATGTCATGGAAGAAATAGGTGGTTTTCCATAGCGCTGAATGGTACATGTGAATTTAGTGAGATAAGAGAGTAAAGCCAGAGAGGGACAGAGTCCCGGATGAGAGGGTGGAATGCATCTTATGAAAAGAATAAAATCCAGTGCCAATGCTACAAACACATCAGAAAAATTAAGAGCTCTGAATGGAGTTCAAATTAGTAATATGGAAGCCCCAGCGACCTTGGTAGTAGATGTTTTGGTGGAGTAGCAAGGAAAGGAACCATTCAAGAGAGGACATGGAAAATTGTAGGTTGATCATCTAAAATAGCTTTCTGATGGTAACATTTATAACGTGGAACAAGAGAGCAGGGTTACGGCTTGGTAGTTTATAGTGTGAAAAATGATTCTTTAAGGTATCCTCTTGTATGCTTTTAAGGTCAGAGGGAATAAGATGAAACAAAAAACCTGATAATTCGTGATTTCCTTAATATCTGGCATCTTTCCAATCTAGCACTTAACAAAAAAATTATGAATGCTACCTCTGAACTGCCAAGGATAGTCATAAAAAAAGATATGTAAGATCGGATTCCTGGCAGAAGCTAGAGAACCGTTCATGTAGAGTAACAGCAACAATAGAGTGAAGTTAAGTGTTGGATATGCACCAATGGTATCAGGAAACACAACAGACTGAGCAAACAATTCTGTCAAATGGGATACGAGTATTTTTAATATCACCTACCAAAGGCATTCATAAGCAATTATGTGTGCTACTGTTAAAGAAGCACTTACCTCTTTAAATTTATATCAAAACAGTAAATAATTTAGATACATCATTAAAAAGTACTAAATAGATATCTGTAATTTAAATATTAGAAAATTATGGGATTTCGTGGGATTTTGTAGTTAAATGCAATTCACAATTTTTAAAGGCTACTTGCCATTAATTTTGAAATAATATGCAATCCAACCCCAAAAGTAATTCTTAACATTTATTATAATACAGTAAAAAAAATGTGACCCAGCTGCTATAATGATTCAAGTCAGAAAAGTCCAGATGTGCAACAAATATAAATACTCAAATAACAAAACAGTGGTTAGATTATAAGGCATTAGCACAGAAGTATTACAAGGCTCCTAGATAACATTTTAAAGTGAACCTTAGAGGTAACAGATGCCTTAACCTTTCAGAAACTAAATTTTACTCTAAGGAGAAATAGAGAACAAAAAAATTTAAAAGAGCTATAGTTCTTATTTTTCTTGACTGCAGTTTTGGCTGTCAGTTTTTCTCTTGAAATATTACTAACTAAAACCTAAAAAAATTAATGCATCACTATCTAAAGTCAGTACATTTCTACAGTATTTTTAATAGATTTGTAAACATTTATATAATGGTGGATCAAATGTGTTTAATTTTGAACCAACATTTCTATTGAATTCTTAAGCCGTGAGCTTAAAACATATGTAATAAATTACAGTATATATTTAAGTACACTAGAATGCTTACAATACATTCACCAACACAATAGCAAACTATAAAGTTCTTTTACCACTTGAACTTTACTATCTCACAAAACCAAATACGCTTCACTATTTTAGCACAGTGCAACATTTAAAAATAACATTGAGCTGGGGCAGTGATGGCACATGCCTTCAGTCCCAGCAGTTGGCGGTAAGCAGGTGGATCTTTGAGTTCAAGGCCAGCCTCTTCTACCAAGAGTTCCATAACAGCACGGTTACACTGGGAAACCCAGCTGGAAGGAAGGGAGGAAGGAGGAAGGAAGGAAGGAAGGAAGGAAGGAAGGAGAAGGAAGAGAGAAAGAAAGAAAAGAAAAGAAAGAAAGAAAGAAAGAAAGAAAAGAAAAGAAAGAAAGAAAGAAAGAAAGAAAGAAAGAAAAAAGGAAGGAAAAGAAAGAAAAAAGAAAGAAAGGAAGGAAGGAAGGAAGGAAAAGGAAGAAAGAAAGAGGAAAAGAAAGAAAGAAAGAAAGAAAGAAAGAAAGAAAGAAAGAGAGAAAGAAAGAGAGAGAGAAAGAAAGAGAGAGAGAAGGGGAAGAAGAGGTGGTGGTGGTGGTAGTAGTAGTAGTCGTAGTCGTAGTTGGGGTATTCACAAGCAGAATTATTACTTTTATCTAATCCAATGATCTACCTAATTTTTAACTTTGTAAAAAAAATTTCAATGCTAGATTTGTGTTTTCTAATAGTACAATCCTGATTTCTTTTACGCTGATTAAACACTATGACCAAAAGGAACTTGGGTAGGAAATAAATCAGTTTTCTTGTCCTCATCACAGTCTATCTTTAACAGAAGTCAGAGCTGGCTCTCAAGGCAGGATCCTCGAATGGGTCGAAGAACAGGACACTAAAGAAAGCTGCTCATTGGCTTATACAGCATGCTTCCTTACACATCAGAGGACTACCTGCCCAGACGTGGCAGTGGGCTAAACTTTTTCACATCAAAAAACAAAACAAAACAAAAAGACAAACAAACAAACAAAAACAATAGGCCTGCCTACAGGCAAATCTTTTGAAACATTTTCTCAAATAAGATTTCTCTCTTTAGGATGGGAGAGAGCAAGGAAGTTTGAAGTGTGAATTCTTAAGGAAGAACTTTCCATATTTTGAACCAGTAACCTACCTGAACTGAATTCTGGGGCGTATGGGGTCCTGTTGATCTGCCTATCAATCTGACCCTTCTCACCTCCCTGTCAGTTTTGTGTGAGAGATCCACACTTGCTCCCAATTTCTGTGAATGGTTAGCTCTGTCCTCACCTTTATGTAATATTCATTTTTATTTTTTTAAGAATAAGCATTCAAATTGACTGTCTAGAAATCTTAGGCATTCATGGTTCCAGCTGAAGTATTGTTTGTCAGCTGGAGTAAACACTAGTAAAACACTAGTTAAAATGTAGCAAAACTCCAATAGAGTTTTGATATTTTTTTTAAGAAAAGAAAAATAAGATTTCTCTCTCATTTCACCAGGCGTGATGGCACATGCCTTTAGTGCACAGCATTGGCAGAGGCAGACAGATGTTAATCTATGTCCGTTCTAGGCCAGCCTGGTCTACAAATATAGGATAGCCAGGGCTACACAGAGAATCCCTGTCTTGAAAAATAAAACCCAAACAAGCAAAAAGATTTTTTTTTCTTCTCAAATGTGTCTAGGTTTGTGTCAAGTTTACAAAACCCAGCCAACATATCTGATTTTCTCCAAAAGAAAAAATTAAATTTTTTTATGAGCATGTTTCTAAGTCACAGTAATTTTCATTCAACTCTGTGGTAACAATGGAAAGTTAAATGATGACTCCAGAAAAATCAGCATAAAACGTCATATATAATGTTGTTCCTGTATCAGTGACTTAATTCTGTTCAAATCATAGATAATTCCAAAATGCAATGAATAGTCATGTATTTCCATGCAAACTGTGAAATATGTTTCTGTTTGTCTTGTGCAGATACTGGACTCCAGTGCCTTTAAAACCACTTAAACAAGTTTTTAATTATCAAATGATAATTAAATAATTATCAAATGCTTTAATTTTGGTGTGCATGCTAAAGTGGAATTTATATTTAAAACTAAACTCTAAAAGAATTAGTTGTGGGTATTTTGAAAATATAACACTTATAAAATCAGAAATTTGGGGGACTGATTCATAAAGCAATAAAATAGGAATTTTTCAGACTTTTCCTCACATGCTTACCCCAACCTTGGTGGGCAGAATATATTAAATTGCATCATCCCATTCATTCTTTCTGTGAAAAAAGAAAAAAAGAGGAGAGATAAATTACATAAGAATGTTAAAATCATAAATGGTCATTTATAAAGGTAGTTGCACACCTTAGAAAGAAGACATTAAATAATATCACATATTTAATAATTTTATCATACCTAATTTATTCTTAGACTTTAAAACAGTCTGGTAAATTATACAAAATAAAATACATCTGTGCAGATAATTAGAAGTTACAAGTTTGGTATACTTTCCTTAAAAGTAGAATTAAAATCTCCCACGAAACTTTGTAATATTTTGACCAACACATTAAAGAAGACATAAAAGAAAAAGGGTGACTTCTAGGGATGCAGGAAATATGATTCAAGTATATTATCTGCATGTATAAAAATATAATGAAAAATGTTTGCAACTTGTATTGAAATGCCTTGATTTGAATCCTGATATTAGGCATTGACCAGCTGTGTTTCCTTAGGCACATTACTTAACAGTTTCTTGGTACTAAAAGCATTCATTCTCATAACCATACGGATATAATGATCCAATAGTAATCAAACTCTAGGAAGTTCTCTGGTCTACAGACAGTTCCTATTGTGGTGCTTATCATTCCATTGTTTGGATCTAGGGCTTGCATATTTCCAGTTTTCATTAATTCAGAATTTATTGAAATACTAGCTCTTGACAGATGTCATATATTTTTTAAATTTTTGGATTATGGTTTTCATTGGCTATTATGTGCTTCAGGAAATTTAAGTTGAACAAAATAATTGGTTACTTCTCTACCAGAGTGTTATACTTGAAGTCTTTGCCGTGGCTACTGCTTGCTAAATCAAAGTGATGTTCAGTGAGAATAAATAGTCAGAAGGATATTGGACAAAGAAGAGAATACTTGATTCTATAAACCAGACATGCTTAATATATCAAAAACTATGCACAACTAGATTTAAGGCAATGAATCCAAATCGCCATATTGCTGCAGCATGGTAGTATTCAAATGCATGATGGGACCAATTAGAAAACCTTAAGTTCGATTCTGATAGTATAGCATGAAACAGTAGGTTAATGTCCTGATAATAAGGTTAAATGTAAGGGCCCGTCACTTTAGAAGGGACTAGCAAGAGATAGATTCATAGGCATTAGGGACTAAGACTGAATTCAGTTAATAAAAGAAATTGAAAACTGATTTTTTTGTAAAATATTATATGCCTTTATATCCTGGACTCTAATGAGAGCAAACATGGGCTATTCTTTATTATCTATAATAAGTACCGTAAACTAGTACTATCTGGATAGTTCTCTGAGGCAGTTTCACCTTCTGGCTCAAAACACACATTTTCTTCATCCACACATGCCAACCATAACGTTGCATATGAGAGTGTGTTTTGCATACTATAGCTGAAAACCAGTTTACGATAAGCCTACCTGGGGAAGAAAAAAAATGTGATGTGAAAAACTTTGTTCTCTGTGTTTGAGCAAAGCTACACCTATATCTATGCCAGTCTAATATAATTGGGTGGGGGGAATTATGAAGATCCAAATAAGATGAAGAGAGATAGTAGAAGAGGTAAGTGTTCTAGAATTTCAGTGTAGGATGGGTTATTTGAACAATAAGCAAATATAAATGTTCTTCAAATAGCTTATTATGGCTTCAGCAGAAACTTACTCCATCATGAACTAACAGTACAAATAAATGAAGTCAGTTGACTCTTGACCCATTAGTAATAGGTATCTTATATGAATGCCTTCAAAGAAACTCTGGGCCGATAGTTACACAGAGAAAGATGAATATATGTTTGAAATTGAGAGTTAATATTTTGAAAACAAGGTCAGAAGTGTGAAACTGCATAAAAGGATTCATTTCAGTTCAATAAATAAAAACAGTTTTGTTATCAATCCCAATTAATCAGCAATGAAGCTTATTCCTTCATGAAACCTCGTATGATGAAATCTCATAATAAGCAGTGAAGCACATAAGTGTAAAACAAATGTCTAATGAAAACTGGACCAGTGACTCTTAACAACAACCACGTAGAAATGGAGGGGAAGGGTGCTTTGTACTTTCTCTGTTCTGTTTGCTGTTCAGGGTTATTTATTCTCTTACATGGGACTGGGCTACTTTTGAAGTCTCTACCAAAGTAAGTGAAACCTTTCATGCTTTTAACCACGACATGGCTAAGTGGTGAGCCCAGCTCTTGGTGCTGCTTTCACTTTACTTTTCAGGAGAATGCTATAAATTGTAGATGGATAACAAAACCAAAATTGTTCCTATACACTAAACTTCCTTTACGGTATGGTTGACCCGTTTACTTATCATTTCTATCCAGTAAACTGTAAAGCATCCACAGATCACATAGGCAAGAAAGCATAAATGTCTGCTTCATTAGTCTCCTTAGCATGTGTTTTGTGGAGTGATCATTTCCAAAATGTTGGGAAATTCAAGAATATATTCATTTTCCTTTACATGTATGTATTAATTCCATTTCCAAGTTTAGTATCTAATCTTATTATAGTTTTATTAGATAAATGAAGAAAAATCAGGTTTATCACATGCCATCTCTAAGTTATACTTTAGGACTTCTTACAATAGTGACATCCTGGGGACATTTTGTATATTAACTACTAAGAGCTGACTACTAATTTAAGGAAAGAGTCTATGAACTAAGTTCATAGTGTGGGCTTCAACTTCTCCAAGAATGTTATCTAAAATGTTAGAGGCTATTCTTTGCCATCAAGGTTTATGGGAATATTCCTGAGACACTTGCTATAAACTGTAAGGTCCATCTACTCAAATTTAAGCTCAACAGGTGATTTTGATGTTAAAATCTTCAGAGTGAAAACTGGAAGAAATAATCAAAAAATCTGCCTTATTGTCTTGTTCCAAATAATTAAGTTCTACTGTATTGTTACTACATATTTTGTAAGTTAAAAGGTACCAAAATGAAATCTTAGAGCACAATGTGGAAAAGAATGGTACATTTCAAGTATTTGCATACTTATATCAATATATTTCTCTTTTTTATGTAGAAAACTCTCTATTTCCGATACATGAGCAATGAAAATTGTTCAAGAAGAATACATGTTTCAGAGAAAAACAGCAAAAAGGACACAGGGAAGAAGTCAAAAAAGAAGGGTGATAAGAGTACTAGCCCAACTCACTACTCCTTGCTGCCTAGTTTGCAAAATGGACGTTGAGACAAGACATCATGGGCACCAAACCCAGAAACCACACCGTACCATGTAAGTAAACCTCAAAAAGTCTTTTAAAGTAATTTATTTTCTCGGAAGGCAAATTACTTTAGTTCATAAAATCTAGATTTTTTTATAAAAGATTCTAGCACTAGAAATTAGAAACTGAAATAAAATTATTGATTAAAGATTAATTTGTTTTACAGCTCATATGATCAAAATATTCATATTTCATAGGAGCCTCTATTTTATTAAAAGAATTAATAAACACAATATTGACAGAGAACATTAATTTGGTAATTACTCATTTGTATGTTAATACAGCTTGAAAGCTTTTAGAAATCAACATTAGAAACAGAATGTTTAGTATTTCATGACTCTTCCTTAAAAGGAGCATCCAGGGAGCTGGAGAGATGACTCCGTGGTTAAGAGCACTGACTGCTCTTCCAGGGGTCCTGAGTTCAGTTCCCAGCAACCACATGGTGGCTCGCAACCATCTGGGATCCAATGTCCTCTTCTGGTGTGTCTGAAGACAGCTACAGTGTACTCACATAAATAAAATAAATAAATAAATCTTAAAAAAAAATTTTAAAAAAAAGGAGCACCCACTATGTGCTAGTAAAACTGAGCAAACAAAGAACAGCATTGCATTAGGACTGGGGACACAATCCAGTTGGAAGCATGTTTTCTGCACACGTGTGAGGATCAAGGTTACATTCCCAGCATATAAGAAAAGGTTAGGCATAGAGGGCTTGCCTATATTCCTAGTGCCGGGGAAGAAGACATGGGAATACTCAGAACTTACTGATTAGCTAACTCAACTGAATTAGTTCTTCCATATTTACTGAGTGACCTTCTCACAAAAGTAAGGTGAAGGGGCTAAAAAGATATTTCTGGGTCCAAAAGCACTGACAGCTCTTCCAGGGAATGAGGTATAATTTCCTAGTACCCACATGGAGGCTGACGACCTTCTGCAATTCCAGTCCCAGGGCTTTCAATACTCTCTTTTTGCCTCTGCAGGTACCAGGCACATACATGGCACATAAATATAAGTGCCCACAAAACACCATGCACATTAAATGTGTAAATGAATGTTTTAAATTAAGGTAGATGGAGAATGTAGAAGAAGCTATCCAAATTCAACCTTGGTTTTTACTTGTACACTTAAGTGCCTGCCCACACACACACACACACACACACACACACACACACACACACACACACACACAAAATCCATACGCAAAAGCATAGGTAGCATTGTATAGAGGAAATATGCTGAGATTTCCAATTTAATTAAAGTTATATATGGGAGGGTGCAAAAAGTAGCCTTGCACTTCAGGGAAAATAAGAAAAACCTTCATCATGGGTAGTGGCTAAGCCAAGAGTGACAAAATGAATAGTGATACTTTCATGAAAAAGTAAATCCTAATCGTCACAAGAGTTGTGAAACTCCTACAGCAATCAAGATTTTACTGATGAATTTTGAGCTGAAAATGTATGATCGCAATGGCATGCAGTAGCTTTCTAATGAAAGCATATTACTTGAGAGGTCAAAGGCAGGGCCATTAAGTCCATGCCAGATGGATTGTGAAAAACCAGAACACTAGCCATGTGGAAGCTGAAAATCATATTCCCTTGAATTATCAACATGTTTTATACTACTTTGGCTAAATAGTATTTGTTTTTAACAATAGAAATGTAGCTTCCACTTAAGGACATTAAAAACAGACTTTATGATGCTAGAGAGGTGGCGCAGTTACTGAAGTAACTGTACAACCATGGGACCAGAGTTCAGATCCCTAGAAACCACATTAAAAGTCAAGCATGGTGATATACACCTATACGGCCAGCACAAGAGGAGGCATGGGGACAGGAAGACCTCTTGGGCTTGCTGGACAGCTAGTCTAGCCGAATAAATTGATATTTCAGTGAGTGATCTTGCCTCTAAAAATAAGTTGGAGAATGATGAGACACCAAAGTGAACCTCTGGCTTCCACAGATATACGCACATGTACATGCACATGCTCACACTCAAGTGCACACACATGGATGTGCATATACAGGAAAAAGATTACAAGATCTTTAGTTAGTATGTGGAGGAATGGAATTTAATGCTCAAAGTATCAAATCTACCATATTGTTAAAAGATATACCATCTAATTAAACAAGATGTAAAAAAGAACTTTATACTTGAACTGTTTCTCAGAGTCAATGTCTTAAATTGTCATTTCTATTCTCATAAAACTAGATTAGAAAAATGTTTTTCACTATGTCGATTAGAATTTCATTAGCTTCCGTGCCTATCTTATTTCTCCCCGGGTCCATATTGCCATGTCTCTTCCTCTACAAGAGTGTAGAATGTCCCATCAGAACCCATTAAGTAGCTGATAAATCATGATTCTTCCCAGCAACATCTGAAAGCAAGCTAAAAACAGTCTTCTTGGATACCTGTGAATGGGTCCACTTTTTTTATCATCACCATTCAGAAAAGCCATCTAATCAATTAACTTCCTATACAGTCTGCTTCCAATTATAAATAACAGCCTATATAAAGTTCTCAAGATGACAGACAGCCTATTCAAGAGCAGAATTGGTAGTTAGAGATGAAGCTGGAGGGAGAATAAGAGGCCACTTTGATTCCGGGTAGATTAGCTGGCAGGAAGTTTGGATTTAGCATTAGAAGAGTGGCGATCGATCAAACACATACTTATAAACACAGTGTTTCATTATGTTGTACATGTAAAGACTTGTGTATAATAGGAAAAAATGGAGAATGAATGTGGGAATTTTTGAAGTATTGACGAAGGGCAGGCAATAAAAAACAAGTAAAAATGCTAATAATTTTGTGTATTATTACCTAGGTTTAAAATTGTTGCCACTATTCCAAAGAACATTTCTTTGTTGAGGAAGATCAGAAGTCTGGTTGAGTAACTTCATTTCTAGAGGCTCATTTTAAAATGAAAGAAAAATTTTTTTATATTATAGTTTGTTCAAAATACAGGGTCATTATCAATATGTAACTTAATCACTTTCATGATAAAATGATCATCTTCCTGATTCTTGTAAAACATGGGTATTTTTGATACAGTAGGACATAAGGGGAAGATTAAATACTGAGTTTCATAGAACACTATCTCTGCTATAGTACTAATTCTATGGGGTCTAAAGATGTTTGCCTTCTGATTTAGAGAAAATGGGTTAATTTGATAGCAGGGTTACATCAGAATTTTATAGTAATATAATACCTTGTAAGTTGTAGTGAATAACTCCACCAATAAGTAAGTGACTGTAAACACCAATGTTAGTGCCTTTCTTAGTATTTTCGACTTGGAAAGAGATCTTTTCCCCAAGATGAACTTTCTCACACCATACCTTATATACTAGAGTGCAGAAGTTCAGTTCCATCCAGTCCTTGGCTTCTTCTCTGCTTGGTTATCTCATTACAGAGATCCCATTATGCCCACCTCATCAGCTAAACATTTTTTTCTCATTCATAACATTATATTTACTTGTAAGTAAATTAGGTTAATTCTATGTCTGAAAATGCAGAAGTTGTTAGCTGACCTTAGAGAGCACACAAAGAAAGATAGGCAGTGATGTATGTATGTATGTATGTATGTATGTATGTATGTATGTATGTATGAAATCTAAATGTATTAAGAAGCTTTTATGAGGATAAAGAATAGTTTGATTGCTCTGAATCTTACCTTTCAAACATAGGGGAGAAATAATTGTTATTACCTATCAGAAGGGCATTATTTAGTCAGGTAGATCAAGAACCTGCTAGAGTACCTTTTAAGGAAGAAATCAGATTATAAACTTTTGCTTAGTATAATATGCAGATAACAACATGCTTCTTCATTATAGCTGTAATTAATTAACTGATTAATTAATTGAAATCTATATACCAGACTGGGTAAAATCTGGTTATGTATCCATGCACCATGCTGGTACACTTTCTTGATGTAATTTTAAATAGTTTTTTAAACAGATTTTGAGTAGGTGTTAAAAAAAAATCTGTTAACTCCTTTCCTAACATCCCAACATTTCTATAATTTATCGTAACTTTTAAGATGTAAGTATAAACAGTTATTATATTTTTCCTAATAAGTTGATTTATCCATTCTGATAAATTTGTGAGGAAATATTTTATAAAGCTAAAAGGTCAGTGTATAGATGTTAGAAATACTTATTTCATTTTAACAAGCAATTAACCTGAAAAAGACACTACACAAATGGCTTTGTGAGTAGTAATAGTTCATCCCTAGCGTTTGGCTGCTCCTTTCAGTTGCCGGATGAAGCTCCTCTAATGACAATTGGGCTGGGCATTGATGAGTGTAGCAGAATATCATTAGAAATTAGTTTGTTGACTCTATTTGTTCTTTTTTGCCAGTTGTATTTGGATCTATCTGATGTTGGGCTATCCTGCCCTTGGTTCCCCACCATCTAGACTGTGTCAGGCATGGGTTCCCTCTTGTGGGTGTGCCTCAAGTTGGACTATTGTTGGTTGGCCACGCCCATAAGTTCTAGACCACCATTGTTCTAACATATCTTGCAGACAGGACAAATTGTAGGTCAAGGTTTCTGTGAATGGGTTGGTGTCCCAGGAACTGAAATTTGAACGTCAGTGTTTCAACTCCTCATGAGCATTTTAACAATTCTTCAAAACTTTAGCCTAACTTTAGCAGAAAGTTAACAATTCTAGTAGTGTCCACTATGTGTAAATGCAATCTCTAGTCTAAGTGTTATAGAATGTAAAGAAGCTGATAAATATAATATCACTTCTATATCTAAATATTAGCTAGCATTTCCTGATTAGTTATGTAGATTCCATGCCAGAATTGTATAGATTATTGTTAAATCTTTGAAAAGACCCTATGGTGTACATACTGTTAATACTATTTCTGTTTGCAGAACTAAAAGGTATACAGACTGATCTTTTTACATAGAGATAAAACGTATCACAGTTGGGTCTAAAATCTCTGTCTTTAGATAACTAAAGCCAACACCCTTCACAATAGTCACAAATAATTTAAAATACCTTGAGGTGACTCTATCCAAGCAAGTGAAAGATCTGTATGACAAGAACTTCAAGTCTCTGAAGAAAGAAATTGAAGATGATCTCAGAAGATGGAAAGATCTCCCATGCTCATGGATTGGCAGGATTAATATAGTAAAAATGGCCATTTTACCAAAAGTGATCTACAGATTCAATACAATCCCCATCAAAATTCCAATCCAATTCTTCACAGAGATAGAGCCATTCTCAACTCCATCTGGAGTTATTAAAAAAGAACAAAAACAAACAAACAAAAATTCCCCAAACCATAAGAGAACTTCTGGGGGAATTACTATCCCTGACCTTGAGCTGTACTATAGAGCAATTGTAATTAAAAAAATAAAAGTACATGGAGTTGATACTGAAACAGACAGGAAAAGCAGTGTAATAGACCTGAAGACCCAGAATTAAACCCCCGTACCTCTGGTCACCTGATCTAAGAAAGAAGCCAAAATTATCCAGTTGAAAAAAAAAAGACAACTTATTCATTCAGTTTAATTTTCCTGAGACTCCCTGTCTTATCTAAGGTTTGTTCTGAAGTATGCTGTTTAATTTCCAAGTAATTGGATATTTGCCTATTTCCTTTTTGTTATGGATTTCTCGTGTTTTTTGTAAGATCAACAGTGTAAACTTTGTATTATTTCTTTCCTTTTAAAATTAAGGTTTGCTTCACAGTCCAGGATTGGGTCTTACCCTGATGAATGTCCCATGTTTTAAGAAAGAAGCTACAGATCAAGAAAACCTCTTACAAAATTAGTTTTCTTGATCTGGAGATTCTTTTTTTAATAGAAATATGCTTTTAACAAAAACAAAGGATCAAACTCATATATAAATTTTAAGTTTTAAAAATCACCATCTGCAATTCATTCATGGAGAGATATGCCATATTTTTTGGATTTTTTTTCCACACTACATTGTAAAGTGAGACTAAATAATAGTTGGGCAGGATAGATCAAGAGTACTTCTTTTCAAATCTAATTTATTTCCTTGTCTTTTGATCCCAGGTATCAAATCACTTTGTTTCCCCCAATTTTAGGGGAGGGCACAAAAGACTAGCAAGCCTACCCTGATTTCTCTGATACCTGTATGTCAATGGTTTCTGCCAAACAGAAGTATTAAGAACAGTAGCTGACCTAGTTCTGCTTTTTACCTTTTGAAGATTTTCTGCGTCTGTTTCAGTACAAAATACATGTTAATTGTACATATCAGTCAGATACCCCAAAATAGCTGCACCTAATATGGCTGGTTTTAGTTTTTTTCCATATATAGTGGAGCTTGAACAGTTTTTTAAGAACCATCTAGCATTTGCTATTGAAACAGGTGTATATAAATCCTAAATCATAGGTAATTAAATTTATATGGAGACTAATTAGCTGCTATTTACATTCGGTTATAAATGACATTCAAATAAAGTTAATAGTCTATGAAATATTCCGAGAGACTCTGATTAGAATTCCTGATCTTGCATATAAAATTAAACTTAGAAGAGTTTGATGATGTAATAGTAGTCACAGAATAGAAATGGTGACTACAATATGGAGAATTAGAAGTAAAGTGTCCTGGTTCCTTCTAAAAGTGTATTGCTCCACTGGAGCTCTGCATTACATTGCTAATGAAAAATAAATGTTCTACGTGTGTCACATCAGCAGGTATATTGAAATTTGATTGAAGGTACCAGGGACAAAATTTAAAGTGGGAAAATAAGGATAGGGACAGTTCAAGTGAGAGATGAGAGTAGCTTAAGCCTGCACGCTAAAGTAAAAATCGTAAGCAGAGTTGAGCTCTCAATATGTTTTGAAGACAAGTTGCCAAGATGTACTGACAGATTATGAGATGTTGTAACTTAGTTCCCTATACACTCAGGTGCTCAGTAACTATTTCGTTCATGTTTTCAACAGATACTGTGTGAGAAGCTGAGGATTCATTTAGTGACCAAAGCAAATGGTTTCTGCCATAATAAACAGTACTACAGTAGGCAAAAAATACATCATAAGACACTGAACCAAGTAATTTCAATGAATTTTTTAATTAATAAAGAATGGCACTAGTGAAAAAAATTGCATAATGGGGAATGAACTCCAAGAGATTTCTCCAGCATAAAGATAGTACAGATGCAGGCTCTGGTTTGGATCTATGATTTCCTCATTCTTGTATTGGCATGAGGTTTTGAAACTGAAGGTTTTATTTAACACTACTAATAGTTTTGAGACCAAGTGTGCCTACAGTCTCATACCTTAAGTTCCATCTCATTTACAAAACTAAGATGTTAACATGACCCTTCCTGTCATAAGTGTAAATCATCCTTTCTGACCCACAGAGCAATGTAACTTTCTAAATAAATTGATAAAGCATAATTTTAGATACAGGTGTTACTGATTTAAATTATGTCTACCTCATGAAATTATCCCCCTTCCTGTTTTGGAAAACCCTTTCTTTCCACATAACAGTGAACTTGTATCTTGTGTCAGAATGCAATCAAAGATGAGTGCTTTGTGTCATTTTCTGACATTTGTCGCAGTTTTCTTCTTCTTTAAATAAAATGCTTACTTTCAAGGCAGTGGTTTGTGGTAGTTAAAAGCACAGAGCTGACAGACATAGGATTAAATCTGACTCTGCCCTTCCTCTTGTGATCCTAAATAAGCAGTCTACCCATTCTATGTCTCCATTTTTTCTTCCTTACTACATGGTCAATCATAGCCCCTTTACAGTTGGTTGTTGTTGGTTTAGTTTGGGTTTGATAAGAATGAAAATTGCTAACTTACAGAAAGTTTCCAATACAGTACCTAACACAGAATAATGGCTCAGTAAATAATTATTATGATCACAGTATGATGATTTCTATTTTCCAAGGGGAATAAGTCTTGTTAGTATGCATTAATCACTCCTCCATGCTTTACAACTGTAACACATAAAAAGAAGATTTACGTATGATAAGATATTGCATAAGATGCAGTCACGTTCTTTCCTATGTAAGCTAGGAAACAGGTCATTTTTCTTATGAATCATTTGCTTTGCCTAATCTAAGTACTTTAAATGGCATGTAGACTTAGCTCAACTGTCATTTTATTCTTAGCTGACTCCTCATTGATAATGTTTTCAAAGCCCAGATTTTGAGTCAAGATAAATGCATCTTTATTAAGTAAAATCTCTAGATTCCTGAACAGCCACGAACCTTACCCTGCTGAACTGAAACATCTAGTGCTAATTCAGTGCCAAATCTTTTACTCCCTCTAATTCCACTCTTTTATTTCATGTATTACATCAGTGATAATATCACCACCCGCAACAGACCAGTTAAATTCTGTGCAATTTCTTATAGGTTTTTGATGTAATACTTAGTGCTTTTAGCTCATACTCCATTTACTCATATTTATACTCTTTTACTGCCAAAATATAATAATTGGTAAGGAAGAAAGTGTTTTACTTTCTAAAATATTTAAGACTTCGAATAATTTTGTTTATTTGTTTATTTGAAAAATTGAATAGTAGAAGTAGCTGCCATTTATCCCAAGTACTTCAAATTGCCAAGCACCTTCTTTTATGTCGACGAAGGATGGTATTGGCTTGACTAGTCACTGAAGTAATCTTAGAACTTGTGGAAAATTACAGTGAAAGAAAGTTGCTATATTGCAACAAGAGAGTATTTTGATTGCAAATTTTTCCATAAGTGCAGTAATTTGCAACTTGAGAAGAATTTAATAGTAGCTGAGCTTTCAAAATGCAATACAGAAACTGTCATTTTCTTCTACAATTAAAATAAGTGCTTCTGAAATTTTCAGGATAAGAATGACCCAAATTACCACCACCCCCCCACTCCTTCATCCCAAAGACGGGAGAATGGAGTTTGAAGAGAACATCTGTGGGCAAATGAAAAACAAATGGTCTTTTCAGGCAAATTCTGAAAGGGGATCTTTTATAGCCAAACAGAATCCTATTGCATGCATCACCATGGTTAAGAAGAGGATCAACAGTACTTCATAATGGCTTTTTATTTTAGCACATTCTATTTTTTGGACAGAATTACAATTTAAACACATCTATTCATAATTCATCATATAATTATTTGCATAAATATCTTTTGACACAGCTTTAATGTACTTTGGTCAGCCACATCTTGAATCTAAACTGTTAAATTCATGAAGACATTCTCAGTGCAACTAATGTTAAAGAAGACTTATGTCCCCAGAGGAATGGTCTACTAAAGGACATACATTTCAGGCATATGCTGCACACATAAATTACTGAACACATGAGAATTGGTGTGTTATCTACCCACCACCCAACAATGTGTACATTAAAATAATTAACTAGTTAAGATTGTATTATGGGCTTTTGCTAATATTTTGCTCAGTTGTTATTCACTACAGCCAGTAAGTCAGTTTCTATATTAGGCCCATAATGGTAGTAGGCAGAGGACAAAACAGTGTATAAAACAGATTCTTTTCTTCTTTATTAGAAGAATTAGTTCATATTTGGAAGGGAGTCTATGGAATAAACAAGAAATATAAATATATTCATGTTAAATGCAAAGAAGGAAAACAGAGTGTTAACTGCATGAAGATTAACAATTTTATATTAAGAATGCTGGCAATTATTTTAAAAAGTAAACATCTACATGATGACTTAAAGGACTAGGGTAAGCAATGATAGTGTCTGGGTAAAGGAGCATTGAGGTAGTAGCAAGAGTAAAGACTGTGACATAGACCTGCACTTTAGCTTGATCTGGAATCAGCCACTGTGGCTGGAATAAAGTTAACAAGAACAGCAGAAGATGGTAAACATCTTAAGGGACCAGACTGTGTAAGGCCTTCAAGACTATGAAAGGACATGAATATATACTCTCAATGAGAAACCACTGGAGATTTTTTTATAGGTAGGAATTACAAGATGTTGAATGTTTTAATGGGATCACACTGGCTCTTCTATTAAAAATTTGGAGAGATTAGAAACAGAAGTAGCTAGAATGGTAAGGATGTATTGCAGTAATCAAGGTAAGCACGGATAGCAGAAGTAGTAAGGATATGTGTGTGTGTGTGTGTGTGTGTGTGTGTGTGTGTGTAACGTTTACTCTTTATTATAATTTTTTATTAATCATTCCATTTATTTATCTCAAGTGATATTCCACTTTTCCACTTCCGGGTTACCCCTCCACTATTCCCCAATCCCACATCTGCCCTCTCCCCCTTCCCCTTTGCTTTTATGTGGGTGCTCTCCCACCTACCCATCCACCTACCCCACCACTCCAGCATCCCCCTATGCTGGGGCATCAAACCTCCACAGGACCAAAAGCCTACCCTCCCATTGCTGTAAGGCAAGGCCATCCTCTGCTACATGTGTATCTGGAGCCATGTCACTCGCAGTACACTGTGGTTGGTGGTCTAGTTTCTGGGAGCACTGGATGGTATAGCCAGCTGATGCTGTCCTTCCTACGGGGTTGGAATCCCCCTCTGCTCCTCCAGTCCTTCCACCAGTTCCCCCACTGGGGTCTGTAAGCTCAGTCTGATGGTTGGCTCCAAGCATCCACATCTGTATTGGTCAGTTGCTGGCCAGACCTCCCAAGGAGCAGCCATACCAGGTTCCTCTCATCAAATGCCTCTTGGCCACAGCAACAGTGTTGGGTTTGGTGCCTACAGACAGGATGGATTCCCAGGTGGGCAGTTCCCAAATGACCCTTTCTTCAGTTTCTATGGCTTGGCTGTGGGCTGAAAAAAAAGGAAAAAAGAAAAGAACAAAAAGAGTTAAACTTGACTCAAAGATTTTATACCTGAGCCAGTAGGAAGGAAAATAATGAATGGCCATTTACTTGAACATAGAGGAATAAGTAGCACATTTGATGGGTGGTGAACATTATGACATCAATGTTATTCCAATCCATATTAAATCAACTGAAATAGGCAGCCTATGCATCTCCATTGAGACATCCTGGTTAGTGATATAAATTCAAAAGTTGTTAAAAATCAGAATATGTCACATGTGGCCCATACATATACAACCACCCAATTAGATAAGATAGATGAAGCAAAGAAGTGCAGGCTGACAGGAACTGGATGTAGGACTCTCCTGAGAGACACAGCCAGAATACGGCAAATACATAGGCGAATGCCATCATTAAACCACTGAACTGAGAATGGGACCCCCGTTGAAGGAATCAGAGAAAGGACTGGAAGAGCTTGAAGGGGCTTGAGACCTCATGTGAACAACAATGCCAAGCAACCAGAGCTTCCTGGGACTAAGCCACTACCATGGACTGACCCTGGGCTCCAACCTCATAGTTAGCAATGAATATCCTAGTAAGGGCACCAGTGGAAGGGGAAGCCCTTGGTCCTGCCAAGACTGAACCCCCAGTGAACGAGATTGTTGGGGGGGAGGGCGGTAATGGGGGTAGGATGGGGAGGGGAACACCCATATAGAAGGGGAGGGGGGAGGGGGATGTTGGCCTGGAAACGGGGAAAGGGAATAACATTCGAATGTAAATAAATATTCAAGTTAATAAAGAAAAAAAGGAAAAAAATCAGAATATGTAAAACATTCTTTAACAAATTGAAGGGATTTTATGTTTTCGTGTTCACTGTGAAAAGAGAGTAGAAGCCAGGCTTTTTTAGAAGGGAGGCTTTCTGGATCTCTTTGTCTTTCTTCTAAGTGTGGTCATTTTGAATAAATCTCCCTTTCCTGCTTTTTACTATTAATTTGGCTTGGTGAGGACTGTAACTGAGCCGGGCTTGTTGTAATATTACTGTTTATTACTCCTAACGTCTGGTAATAATGCAACTATAGCAGGAAAAATGTACATTTTGAAATGTCTGCTGTCTGTAACAAGTTGACCCTAGAAGAAAAGAAAAAGATAGAAGTTTCTGGCAGCTACTGGAGTCTGTTTTCTCTGAGAAAAGTTTTTGGGGATGATAATATGATTACTTCATTTCTCCCTTCCCCTTCCTGCCTCAAAGCCCTCCCATATACTCCTCTGCCCTCTTTCAATTTATAGCTTCTTTTTTCCATTAGTTGCTGTTACTTGTATGTGTGAGTCAGTCTCTCTCTCTCTCTCTCTCTCTCTCTCTCTCTCTCTGTTCTTAAATATAACCTGCTCAGTCTCTATAATGTATTTGTATATATGCCTTCAAGACTGACCATTAGGTATTAGATGAGCAGTTGGCGTGCTCTTCCCTAGAGAAGACTTTCTCCTGCTCCCAGCATTTCTCAGTTCCCTATAGTTATTTGTATAGTGTTTAGGATTCATGGGCTTTCCCCATCTATGTTGGAGTGTCTATTGGTTTTTATCTTTATTTGTGAAACAGAGAAAACAAGTATTTGGACTTTGTCTTGGTTTCTTAAAAACCTTGATAAGTTTCTCCCCAAGTGATGCACCCTAAGTTTGATTTTTTTTGTTGTTGTTCTTGAGCAATTTGGGGTTCCTTTGAACCTTTGGCAGCAGTTGCCATTTGATAACTGGCTTGATCTTTTGTGGAGCTCTTTGGGCTATTATTGCTTGATTTGATTGTTTGAAATTTATTGATACTGTGTGTGTTTTTTCCTGCATGCATATATGGACACTGTCTTCATTTCTGGTACCTGTGGAAGTCAGAAGACAGTGTCGGACTCCCTGGAACTGTAGTTATTGATGCTTATGAGCCATTATGTTGGTGATACAAGTCGAACCCAGGCCCTCCACATAGGTATAACAAGCACTCTTGAGATTAGGCATCTCTCCAGCCCCAAAGGCTATTACAACTAAGAAACACTTAACTAGTGACCACTGTGAAAGAAAGAGCTCTTAGAGGCATTAGAGGTGAAGAAAGATCACTCTGATGTTCGTGCAGTCAGAGGCTTTAATGACAGCATGGTTAGGTCTCCTTTGGCTTCAATTTCCTTTCTTTAAGCAGAGACGTATCTATTTTAATCCTTATCATTGGAATCTATGAGCTCTAGGAGGAACTAGCTTGATTTATCGAAGCTATGAAGTCTGACTTTAGAGTTACTAGTGTCTTCAAGGGACAAGGCTATAATATGATAATCCCATTTGTTGGCCAAGCCTTCCTGATATGGAATGTTTTTGAAAAGCAAATTTCAGAATCTATCGAACTATATGGGGTATCTTCCATATGACAGGAAAACTTTGGTACTCTTATTGAATCATTGGTTTCTGTTGAATTATTTAAGATAAACAATGTAACCATGATTTATGTAACCATAAAAATATTCTTTACTACTTTGGTACACAGTAGAAACGGCTGTAGCTGACTAGTCTTTTATAAACCTAGAATTGTCTCTAATACAGCAGTGAGGCAAAAACTCCAATCTGCCCCTGGAACTTCTGAAATTAGCAAAGAAAGAAATTTCTGGACATTTTATTCTTGTAGTTCCTTTTCTACTTCTTTGTGTGCTAGTAAGTGTTAGGATTGGCAGACCTATTTAAAATGTATAGGAATGTGTATGTGATTTGTTCTTAGTAAGAACAAATAGTTCCGCGACTGTTTTCTAGAGCTAACTAAAATGCAAGCATTTACATATACTTTGAATTTGAGACAAAAGGGAACTGGTTTTACTGGGCTTTACCTATGGCAGGTTTATCTTAAATATTTTACTAGTTTACTTTTTGATTATTTGAGTATGTTGCTTTTGAATGTTAATTTTAGAATCTAAGGCTGGGGAAATTTTGACTACAAGATTTGTATTACTAGGGGTTGGGGATTTAGCTCAGTGGTAGAGCACTTGCCTAGCAAGCGCAAGGCCCTGGGTTCGGTCCCCAGCTCCGAAAAAAAAAAAAAAAAAGATTTGTATTATTTTGTTCTCATTTGCCATGAGACTTCTGGAAAGTCTCAGAAAATGTCTAAACATGACTCAGAAGGAAGCTTGAAGGTTATTAAATCAGAGAAAGACAAAGTAAGCAGCTTCAGGAATAGAGGTCTGCACAAAGCTACATGGAGGTCTCCAGGGTAAAAAAAAAAAAAAAGATGTCTAGTATTAGTATGGACATGGTTGGGATTTTAGTTAATATCTGAAGAAGTAATAGAGATAGAAAAAATGTTAGCTTTGGGGTTGGGGATTTAGCTCAGTGGTAGAGCGCCTCGGGTTCGGTCCCCAGCTCTGAAAAAAAAAATGTTAGCTTTAAATTGTATGTCAGACAATTGGGCGTACTTAGCAGCAAAAATCTATAGATAACTGTATTGGGTATGGGAAAAGGAGGGGGCTGAAATTACAAAATCTGTGGAAGAGATTGGTGCGTTGTCTCCACCTAGGACTAGTGATAGAACTCTTTGTCTGATCTCTAGCACCATAATAAACTAAACAAGTAAGTGTAAAAGATGTAACACATTAAATAACCCAATTCTTACAAGCTGTTAATAATGTAGATAGCATCTGAAAAAAAGGCATCTCCAATCTTTGTCATATTTCAAGGTAATGAACTACAAAACTATAATAATTACTTGAGGAAACACAAAAGGAAGAAGCTACATAAGTAATTTCATGGCAAACAATATATGTAAAATAATTATGTGGAAATTAAGTATACTTAAACACTAGCCAGAATTACCCGTACAGCATAATAAATTTTCTTTTATTCTCTCAACAACTAATTGTGAATTTCTATAGCCATGATTTCTATAATATATATGTGTGTATGTATATGTAATAAACATATGTATGTGTCCACATCTATGTGTGTTTATATATATATGAATATAACACAAAGAGATATTTATGGTAGTATGAAACTTGGGGGATTATTATTTCTAGATTACACTGTCAGGAGATTAATCTTACTGTTGTCTTTTTATGTGTTAGATGTTTATAACTCATACACAGAACAAAAAGATTTATATAAACACAGTATTTTAGGGGGAAATATATTGAATAGTATATATGAATTAATTCTACAACTAAATCAGAAAATTTTATATAAACAAAATCCATTTAACCATTACATGTTTGTGTAGAAAAAGAAAAATCTGTTACTCCAAAGAAGGTTTGCTTCAAAGTCTGGTCTGTGACTTGAAACCTCACATGCAATCTCTAATCTCTCTTGGTTAGCTATTCATAATTAATCTTATTATGCTAGTGAACAATTATCCAAAATATGAATATATTATCTGAGTAGGACAAGTGATTTATAATCATCATTTAAAAGTTAGGTGTGTCACTACAGCTCTGGCTTTTTCTCAAGACATATCAAACTTAAATATTTAGAGATACAGTGAATAATGCAAAGGAACAATTATAATGATATCCCATGGAAACTAGGTAGGACAGAAATATAAGTAGAATTGGGTGGTATGGTCAATGATTTAGATGACATAATATTTTTTCATAGATAAAACAGTGGTATTAGACACTGGAGGCTATGGATGGAACGTGTTCAAGGTACCAAAAATAGTTGTAGGGGTTAGCAGTTGACTGGGAAGGTTCATATGTTCAGAAGAAGAGATGTGCCGTGGAGCTGATACCATTGACATGAGGATTAGTCGGTATAAGTAGGTGTGACATTGTGATATTGATCCAAGTACTTATTTATTTAGATGCGTAATGCAGACAGAAACACGAAAGAAATATTTGCCTCATAGTTCATCAGATTGTGTGAGAATCAGACCAGATGTTGTATTAGAAAGCACGATAGACAGTCTCTCAAAGGGGACAGTTGTGTGTGTAGGGGACTAAGAACACTTAGTTTCACAATGAGTCTTATCCTAGAATCTGCCAGAAAATTAGAACAGGGTTAGACCCTCTCCTGTTTCAAAGGAGATGGGAAAGTAATGTGGTTATATTAATTTATGTTGAAATATTAAAGGGGAAAGTTACTTCTCTAACCTGGACTTAGAGTCATCAGTGTAGCTCTAAGAGTTCTCTGTATCACACTCTGCACATATTAACCTTCCCTGTCTTTAATTTCAGACATTTCAGCAGTCCTCTCTGCAGCACAAATCAAAGAAGAAAAACAAAGGTAATAAAAGAAAATGAACCTGTTAACCTGCTCCTTTTGTACAGTGATGTTCCCCAGCACATTTCATTAATCCTCTCATTGTCTTGAAGGCAATGTGGTTTTAGATCATTTACCATGCAGATATTTTTGATAACAGATGGTCTCAAAAGGCCTTGAGATGAGGATTACATAATTGGAAATGATAATTTTATGAATAATAAGTATCTGACTTGCTTTTAGGATGTACAGATTAATTTATTTTATGTGTTTTCCAAAATGTATAAAGTATTACCACTTGCTCTCTTTAGGAGCTATAGCAGGCAAGAGCAAAAGAAGAATTTCTTGCAAGGATCTTGGCCGTGGTGACTGTGAAGGATGGCTTTGGAAAAAGAAAGATGCAAAGAGCTATTTTTCACAGAAATGGAAGAAGTACTGGTTTGTCCTAAAGGATGCATCCTTGTACTGGTATATTAATGAAGAGGTAAGACAGAGCAATTGGTACTCTCACCATCTCTAGCAAAAGTCTCAACATTTGAGCCATTTGGTTTTAAATCATATCACCCTCATGCCAATGCAAAATCTAGCTTCAGAGTTCTCATTTGTCTAATGTAGCAACGTATCTGAGGCACACTTAAAATATAGTTCTCTTTCTAAAAGTACCAAGCAACTGATGTAGTACCTTAACTTAAAGCATATAGATTTTTACAACTGCTTACTCAAAGTTTCATATGGATTTTCAAGTTCTGTTTTGAAGAAGGGGACAACCTAGCAATTGAAGTAATTCAGTATTATTTCTATTTATTTTAGTTTCTCCTCGAGAAAAAAGTAACTAGTAGCCAATTTTTAAAATTATAAGTATCCATTACTTTTGGCCAACTTGAGAGGAGGGTCTTGTGTAATGTATTTTAATTGTTCTAATGACTTGTCTATGGTTTTTATGGTTTTGGTACAACATATTTACATCTAGACTAATCATCCCAATGAAAATCATTTCTCAGCAAATGTGCCAATGTGTAATTGATTGATTCACTGTTTTTTTTTCCCCTTGGCACTGCTTTGACTTGTTTGTTATACCTATTACTTCACTTTATTAGACTTCTTAAACAATAATCTTGGCTTCTAGCTCATATATACATATATATATGTATGTATGTATATATATATATATATATAATTGGTTATTGGTTTGTAGATTTTATACAAATAATATCCTAAGACATTAATTAATTTTCACTCGAAGAGTAATTGCTGAAGGTTACTGTCACTATTAGGCCTTTGATTGTAACACAGTATCTAGAGAATCATGTTCCCTAAGCTATTATGCTGCCATCTTATATGATGAGTACAGAGTAAACTCAGGGATTATACTACTTGAGTGACTGTGCTTATAGCTTCCTCTTCAAAATGAAAGTAATGATGCATCTCTCACTAAGCTTTCTTAGAGATGAATCAGTGACTGTAACACAACTTAGAACAATGTCTTACAAAATGCCTAGTGTTCAGTGTTCATTAATTGAAGACTTATTTAGAAGATCTTAAATTAATAATTTTCTATATACTTATGTGAAAATATTTTGATTTGATTTTTGTGGCAGTCCTATAGTTACACAAAATAAAATCAGTTTCACTAAGTATATCCTGTCTAGTTACTGTAAACAAATACAAAAACATTTTTATTTGATAGGTATACTAAAATTTTATGTGCTAATCATGAAGTATCAAGATGCAGAATCTCTGTTTTTCTTTATTGTGACTCAATTATAGATTGGTCTATGTATACTAAATTCTATTCTGGCTTTCAAACTATAAGAGATGAAAATCTGTTGTCTATTTTATTAAATAGTGCCTATATTTCAGACTTTGGCAAGCTGTTATTACTGTTAGTACAATATAAATGAATAATTTTGTAGTACATATTTCCAGGAAATCCTTCTTGTTATTTTAGAGGACATACAGTATTTCATGTTACATCATTACGAAAAGATAATGCTCCATAAATATTTTAGATTTAAATTAAGGATGACAAAAGTAGCACAAGATAGACTTTAGAATGGAACTTGAGATTGGAAAAATATTTAAAGGCAAAAATGTGGGGCTGCTTCTTTCATACAAATTCAGTTGCTATCAAAGCTCAGAATTCTAAGTTTGTATAGCTCGTTAATAATAGAAATAGCACAAATGCACAAAATACATACATACATACATGCATACATACATACAGAGAGAGAGAGAGAGAGCAATATTTTTCTTCAAAATAATGGGAAGGGGAGTAATCTTTTTTTCCATTGTCTTTTTTGTTTTTATTTTGGTCTGACTAAAAATAAAGTAGAAAGGTATTAAATAAATATATATTGTGGTTTTATTAATTATTATTTTTCAATCTTTTTTTATGGTCTAATCATTACTCACCTCCTGGTCTACTTTCTGACTGTTCCTCATCCCGTATCTCCTCCCTCTACCGTCTCCCAAGCCCAGCTCGCCAAACCTTTCCACTCCCTGGGACCACAAGCCTCTTGAGGGCTCTGTGTGTCTATTCTCCTCAGACACTGAGCCACCAACCAGAAGCATACACCAGCAAGTCCCCCAAAACATATACAGCAGAGGGGGATTAATCTTATTTAAATTTGCTATATATAAGGAGTTATGGGCTAGCTTAGCAGATCAAAAAAAGTTTGGAATGGTAAAAGTCTATGAAACTTTGTCATAAACAAGGCAAGGGACAGGCTAACTGAAAGTTTAGCCAGCAAATCATGTTAAACTTGTTTTAGCATGAGACAAATATAATATTTTGAATAATTATCCTATGTTGTTTTATTAACCAGTATTAAAGAGAGAAGGATTTATGAATTTTATTGAATTTTTCAGGTGAAAACACACATTCAAAAAAGTTGACCTACTTAATTTCTAAACTATTGAATTTACAAAATAATTGTTATATAGCAAAATAATTCAAAATTGATGAGCAAATTATTATAAAAAATGAAAATTTGAATTGGTAAACATCTCCATATTCACATCTAAGTATTAAAAATCATGGAAATGGGGCAGGCGAGGCTTTTCAGCACTTAGGTATAGTTACTCGGTTTCTAGTACCCATATGATAGCTCACAACCATCTTTAACTCCAGTCTCTGGGGATCCAGTGCTCTCTTCTGACCTCTGTTAAGGAACACACATACACAGGATACTCATACATATATTCTGACACTAGTCATACACATGAAACAAATGAATCTTTTAAAAATGATACAGAATTTTATACAAAAACGTTCAGTTATTTTATATATCTGGCCTAAAATATTCCTTTCTTATTTGTTTTTTTTTGTTATTTTTAGTTGTGGTTTTTCTTGTTGTTATTGTTGCTGTTGCTGTTTACATTCTAATGCAGACCTTAATACAACCTGCACAAATGAGTATTCTGCTACTGAACTACTTCCATAGGCCACAAAATTTTTATAAAATATGTTTTAATTTGCAAAATATTTTCTATTTCATTATAACATGATTTTTTAATTTTTAAAAATTATAAGTTCTCTAAATATTCCTTTGCTTTGTGTATACGTAGAATTTATGGAACATAAGTAGAATTACAAAATAAATGAGCAGAACATTTATTACTAGAAAAATCTAATTCATACTTGCACAGAATAATTCGCCTCAGACCTCTTTGGTGTGAGAGAGTAAACAGAAAACTTGTCTCTTTAGGATGAAAAAGCAGAGGGATTCATCAGTCTGCCTGAATTTAAAATCGATAGAGCCAGTGAATGCCGCAAGAAATAGTAAGTTATTTTTACGTGGGGAATGGAGGGGGGTTGTGTGTGGATAATTTATTTTGTAATTTTCTAGATTTTGAGTTGTAGGTTGTTTATGTGATGCTTTCAAACTGGCATTATGAGAAAGTTAGTTTTGAGGATATAACATGGAATTTTACTGATTTCTGTCATTGTGGTAGATGAATTACGTACATGAACTTAGGTTAGTCATTGTAGCAGTTTTACCCATACAACTTAGTTTGAGGCAAGAAGATAAGGCAGCTTACATGCAAGCCTGATAGCCTGAATTTAATCCTACTGTCCGTGGATAGCGAAGATCATCTCCCAACTCCCAATTTCTATTCCTCCGGTGTGTGCACGCACATACATACAAGTGATGATGATGACGTTAATAATAAATAAACACCATAGAATGTCTTTGGGATAACCAAAACAAAAGTCAAGGTCTCAGTATCAAGCTGTGGCTGTCCTGCAACTTACCTTAAACACACAGATTCATGTCCCTGCCTCTGCCCCTCAAGTGGTGGACTTAAACGTGTGTGCCACCGAACCCGGCTAAAAATTAGAAATTTTTTCCTACAACATATTTTGATCCCATTCTTTCCCCTCTCCCAATTTGAATAATATTTTTGAAAAGTATGCTTTCCAATTTGCAGAAACCTAAATGTAACTTATTGGTTGTGGTGTTCTTCACAGTGCATTCAAGGCCTGCCATCCTAAAATCAAAAGCTTTTATTTCGCTGCTGAGCATCTCGATGACATGAACAGGTAAGTGCTATTTACATCTCAATGAATGAATTAGTGAATCAGGCTGAAAATTCACGCTGCCAGCCTTCACTTCAATCTTTAGGGAATCTTATTGTAGATCCTGCATTAGTTGAATAAAGTTGAATAATCCAACTATATAATCCAGGTGATCATCCCCAATTTTTAAAAGTGATATTAGCTTAATATGTGTATTAAATTTCATCTATACACAATACAATTTATATATGAATAATAATAAAGAATAGCATTTTTTAAAATGTTCATTTTGAACAAGAGTTGGCAGTCAACCTTTTGACTGTCAGTTTTACATTGAAAGTATCATAATCCATAAAAATTTAAAATAGTACCAGAGAAAAAGATTTTTTTACGTGTTAAATTTTAGAAATATGTCTTAACATGTATTTCTAGATGCCAAAAAGGGTATGCAAAACCTGGTTTATTCAAGAACTAAGTATATTTGATAGGGTATCCACGTCAATAATTTATGACTAGGAAATGTAATAATTCTTCCTGTTACCTTTCATGTATAATAAGACAAGATTATATAGCCACCTGATCTGATGGCTCTGTAATTGTTTGGTGGCTAAATGAAAACCTACACATATTTTCCTCTTCAAATACTATCTTGGGTCACATTTAGATCTCAGCTATTCAGTTAGTTTTCTTTCTTTCCTTGAATTTCAACCTCCCTGTTTAATAAAATAGAAATTGAATTTTTATTGGTTATTTTATTTATTTACATTTCAAATGTTTTCCCCCTACCCTGTTTTTCCTCCACAAACTGCCTATCGCATTCCTCTCCCCCACCCCCGCTTCTGTGAGCGTGCTCTTCCACCTACCCAACCACCCTCCCAATCCCATCTCAGCAACCTAGCATTCCTCTAGGAAATTGAGCCTCCACAGGACCAAGCCCTCCACCCCTTCCATTGATGCCCAACAAGGTCATCCTTTGCTGCATATGCAGCTGGAGCCATGAGTCTGCCATGTATATTTTTTGGTTGGTGGTTTAGTCTCTGGAAGATCTGGGGGTTCTGGTTGGTTGATGTTGTTCTTCCTATGGGGTTGCAAACCCCTTCAGCTCATTCAGTGCTTTCTCTAATTAATCCACTGAGGAATCGGTTCTCAGTTCAATGGCTGGCTGTGAGCATCCACCTCTGTATTTGTCACGCTCTGGCTGAGCCTCTCAGGAGACAGCTATATCAGGCTACTGTCAGCATGCTCTTCTTGGCATCAGCAATAGTGTCTGAGTGTGGTATCTGCAGATGGGATGGATCCCTAGGTGGGACATTCTCTGGATTGCCTTTCCTTCAGTCTCTGTTTCACTCTTTGTCCCTTGTCTTTCTAACTCTATGAAGAACTGAGTGGGAATTTTGATGGGGATTACATTGAAACGGAAGATTGCTTTCAGCAAGATGGCCATTTTTACTATATTAATCCTGCCAATACATGAGCATGGGAGATTTTTCCAACTTTTGAGACCTTCAATTTATTTCTTCAGGGACTTGAAGTTCTTCTCATACAGATCTTTCACTTGTTTAGATAGAGTTACTCCAAGGTATTTTATATTATTTGTGAATAAGGCTGTCATTTCTCTAATATCTTTCTTAGCCTGTTTATCTTGGAGGAGGCTATTATTTTGTTATTTTATACCAGCCACTTTTGCTGAAGTTGTTTATCAGGTTTAGTCATTCTCTGGTGGAATTTTTGGGGTCACTTAAATATACTATCATATCATCTGCAAGCAGTGATATTTTGACTTCTTCCTTTCCAATTTGTATTCCTTTGAGCTTCTTTTGTTGTCTAATTGTTCTGGTTACGATTTCAATTAATATATTGAACAAGCAGGGAGAAAGTGGGCATCCTTGTCTAGTTCCTGGTTTTCATTAGATTGCTTTAAGTTTTACTCCATTTAGTTGAATGTGAGCTATTGGTTTGCTATATATTGCTTTTACTATGTTTAGGTATGGACCTTGAATTCCTGATCTTTCCAAGACTTTTCACTATGAAGGTGTATTAAATATGCCCCTTTTTCAGCGTTTAGTGAGATGATCATGTTCATTTTTTTTCCTTTGAGTTTGTTTATAATGTGGATTACATTGATAGATTTCCATATATTGAACCATCCCTGCATCCCTGGGATGAAGTCTACTTGATGATGTTGGATGATCATTTTGATGGGTTCATGGATTCAGTTTATGAGAATTTTATTGAGTATTTTTGTGTTGAAATTCATAAGGGAAATTGGTAAATTGGTCTGAAGTTCTCTTTCTTTGTTGGGTCTTTGTGTGGTTTAGGTATAAGCATAATTTTGGCTTTGTAGAAAGAATTGGGTAGTGTTCCTTCTTTTTCTATTTTGTGGAAATTTTGAACAGTATTGGTTTGAGGTCTTCTATGAAGGTCTGATAGAATTCTGCACTAAACCCATCATCTGATTTTTTCTTTTTTTTTTTTTTTTTTGGTTGGGAGACTTTTTTTTGATATAGTACTGTTTTTGTTTTGTTTTGTTTTGTTTTGTTTATTAACTTGAGTATTTCTTATATACATTTCGTGTTATTCCCTTTCCCGGTTCCGGCAAACATCCCCCTAATCCTCCCCTCCCTTCTTTATGGGTGTTCCTCCCCATCCTCCCTCAAGATTGCCACCCCTCCCCCAACAATCTAGTTCACTGGGGTTCAGTTTAGCAGGACCCAGGGCTTCTTCCACTGGTGCTTCTTATCCATTGCTACGTTACCTATGAGGTCGAGTCCGGTCCATGTATAGTCTTTAGGTAGTGGCTTAGTCCCTGAAGCTCTGGTTGTTTGGTATGTGTTGTACATATGGGGTCTCAGCCCTTCAAGCTCTTCCAGTTCTTTTCTCTGATTCCTTCAACGGGGTCCTAGTCTCAGTTCAGTGGTTTGCTGCTGGCTTCACCTCTGTGTTTGCTGTATTCTGGCTGTGTCTCTCAGGAGCGATCTACACTTCTGCACTTCTTTGCTTCATCCATCTTGTCTAATTGGGTGGCTGTATATATATGGGCCACATGTGGGACAGGCTCTGAATGGGTGTCCCTTCTGTGTCTGTTTTAATCTTTGCCTCTCTATTCCCTGACAAGGGTATTCTTGTTCCCCTTTTAAAGAAGGAGTGAAGCATTCACACTTTGATCATCCATCTTGAGTTTCATTTGTTCTAGGCATCTAGGGTAATTCAAGCATTTAAATAATAGCTACTTGTAATGAGTGCACACCATGTGTGTTTTTCTTGTGATTGCTACTTTACCAGGATGATATTTTCCAGTTCCAACCATTTGCCTATGAATTTCATAAAGCCATTGTTTTTGATAGCTGAGTAGTATTCCATTGTGTAAATGTACCACATTTTCTGTATCCATTCCTCTGTTGAAGGACATCTGGGTTCTTTCCAGCTTCTGGCTATTATAAATAAGGCTGCTAAGAACATAGTGGAGCACGTGTCTTTTTTATATGTTGGGGCATCTTGTGGGTATATGCCCAAGAGAGGTATAGCTGGATCCTCAGGCAGTTCAATGTCCAATTTTCTGAGGAACCTCCAGACTGATTTCCAGAATGGTTGTACCAGTCTGCAATGGTTGGGAGACTTTTATATTTTTGGTTGTAAGCCTAGCCTTTAACGGCTGAGCCATCTCTCCAGCCCGGTTGGGAGACTTTTAATGACTCCTTCTATTTCCTTAGGAGTTATGGGATTATTTAGTTGCTTTATCTGATCCTAATTTAACTTTGGAACCTGGTATCTGCCTAGAAAATTGTCCATTTCATCAAGATTTTCCAGTTTTGTTGAGTATAGGCTTTTGTAGTAGGATGTGATGAATTTTGAAATTTTGAAATTTCCTTGTTTCTGTCTCCCTTTTCTTTTCTAAGTTTGTTACTTTGAATACTGTCTCTGTGCCCTCTGGTTAGTCTGGCTAAGATTTTGTCTATATTGTTGATTTTCTCAAAAAAAAAATAGCTCCTGGTTTTCTTGATTCATTGTATAGTTCTCTTTGTTTCTACTTGGTGGTTTCCAGCCCTGAGTTTGGTTATTTTCTGCAATCTAGTCCGCTTGGATGTAGTTGCTTTTTTGTTCTAGAGGTTTGAGATGTGCTGTCAAGCTGCTAGTGTATGCTCTTCCAGTTTCTTTTTTAGGAGGTACCCAGAGCTATGAGTTTTCCTCCCAGCACTGCTTTCATTGTATCCCGTATGTTTGGGTATGTTGTATCTTCATTTTCATTAAATTCTAAAGGGCCTTTAATTTCTTTCTTTCTTTCTACCATGACCAGGTTATCATTGAGTAGAGTATTGTTCAGTTTTCCACGTGTATGTGGGCTTCCTGTTGTTTTTGTTGTTATTAAAGACTAGCCTTAGTCTATGGTGAGCTGATAGGATGCCTGGGATTATTTCAATCTTCTTGTATCTGTTGAGGCCTTCTTTGTGACCAATTGTACAGTCAATTTTGGAGAAGGTACCATGAGGTGCGAAGAAGAAGTTATATTCTTTTGTTTTAGGATAAAATGTTCAATAAGTATTTGGTTCATAATTTCTGTTAGTTTCACTGTGTCTGTGTTAATTTCTATTTCTACATGATCTGTCCATTGATGAGCATGGTATGTTGAAGTATTCCACTATTATTGTGTGCGGTGCAATGTATGCTTTGAGCTTTAGTAAAGTTTCTTTTATGAATATAGGTGCCCTTGCATTTGGAGCCTAGATGTTCAGAATGGAGAGTTCATCTTGGTGGATTTTTACTTTGATGAATATAAAGTGTCCTTCCTTATCTTTTTTTGATACCTTTTTGTTGAAAGTTGATTTTATTTGATATTGAAATGGCTACTCCAGCCTGTTTCTTGGGACCATTTGCTTTGAAATTGTTTTCCAGCCTTTTACTCTGTGGTAGTCTCTGTCTTTGTCTCTGAGGTGTGTTTCCTGTATGCAGCAAAATGCTGGGTCCTGTTTATGCATCCAGTCAGTTAGTCTATGTCTTTTTCTTTTTTCTTTTTTTTGGACAATTGAGTCCATTGTTAAGAGATATTAAGGAATAGTTATTGTTGTTTCCTGTTATTTTTGTTGTTAAAGGTGGAATTGTGTTTGTGTGGCTATCTTTCGGGGGTTTGTTGAAAGATGATTACTTTCTTGCTTTTACTAAGGTGTAGTTTCTCTCCTTGTATTGGAATTTTTCATCTCTTATCTTCTGTTGGGTTGGATTTGTGGAAAGATACTGGGTAAACTTGGTTTTGTCATGGCATATCTCGGTTTCTCCGTCTATGTTCATTGAGAGTTTTGCAGGACACAGTAACCTGGGCTGGCATTTGTGTTCTCTTAGGGTCTGTAGGACATCTGCCAGGATCTTCTTGATGTTAGAGTCTCTGGTGAGAAGTCTCATTTAGCTGTGATAGGTGTGTCTTCATATGGTACTTGATCTTTTTCCCTTACTGCTTTTAATATTCTTTCTTCGTTTTGTGCATTTTACATTTTGATTATTATATGACAAGAGGAGTTTCTTTTCTGGTCCAGTCTATTTAGAGTTCTGTAGGCTTCCTGTATGTTCATGAGCATCTCTTTCTTTAGTTCAGGGAAGTTTTCTTCCATAATTTTATCAGAAGTAAATGCATAGTAGTGGATTAAATGTCAGTGTTTTTTTTTAAGTGTTACCTAACAACATCAGTTTAGTCTTTCCCCAAAGTAATTGTATTTACCCTATAATACAAATTCAACCCCTTTCTCACTACAAGTGAACTGTATACTAAATTTTATTTTACTCTTTTGCAAATAGTCATTTTCAAAGGTTTTATCTTGAAGTTTTATCATGAAGTTTGATTTATAATTTATAATCTACTGGATATGTATAAAATATATATTATTGAATTCCACTGATTATTTTATTCTCTACTCTTAGGACTCCAGTCCTCTCTTCACTTTCTGTATGTTTTTTAGGATGATATATACATGATATATTTCCTGAACTTATTTCTATTTACGTTTCTTTGCTTTAAAATTGCAGTTTAAATTTCAATAGATGCCCATCAGAGATACAACTTTCCTCTCTTCAAAATGTGCTAGGTATATGATATATACATAACAGTACTTGGAAAATCATTAAATATGTGAATCAGTTAAACAAATTTATTTATTTTCTAGTTAAAAAGGATCTAGTATCTTAAGAGAAAATGTCTCAAACACAGGTTTCTTTAAAATACATCTAGATCAGACTATTCTATATTATAATGACATTAACTCTAACAGTAATTCCAAAGTTATTTACAGTAGTTTGAAATGTGAGTTCTCCCCAATTTCTTCTGTAATCAAAACCTATTATTTTGTGGTAAGACTATTATTTTCATAGGTAAGCTCTAAAACTTTTCTCCTATTTGTATAAATTAGACTATTATCAATGTCTCCAAAGGAGTATTTCATCTGAAAATGAAAACAGAAGTGCAGGCATAGTTGAAGTATTTATCCATTTGAAGGAAAAGAATTGATATGGCTTTGTCCATTTCAAAACCTTTTGTATTGCACATACTAACAGCTTTAAATAACTGTTCCATTGGAATTACATCTTCAGTATGGGAACAATTTGTACTACAGTAGACTGTTACCTATTGAAAACTTAAAATTTTTCAAGCTTAATAAAGATTATATTTCATATGTAGGGTTATTCTACTTTTTAGATATTTTAAAATAAGTATTTCTAAAGAGTATAATGAATTGTTGTTGTTTTTTTCTTTGTTTTTCCAGGTGGCTTAATAGAATTAACATGCTGACTGCAGGATATGCCGAAAGAGAGAGGATTAAACAAGAACAAGGTAAAGAAATAAATTTTATTTTATGATCCTGTTCCACTTTTTTGAATAAAAACTGCTGGGCAAATGAAGGAAAGTCTTTGGAAGAAAATTATCAGTGAATTTTGATATAATATTGATAATGGATAGAAATTTATAATATTTTATTAAATAATTTTGCAAAAAGCCTGAATGACAATTCTTTGTGTAGAAAACATAAGCACTTGTCCTGTAATTATACTGGTTCTGCTCTAACAAGATAGTTTTTAGTGCAGGAAGAACATGAAACATAGTAAATACAAAAACAGGTTCCAGGAAATGAGTATAAACAGAATCCTTCTGGGGAGGGAATGTTAAAAGACTTTGTTGCCTACTCTCTGAACTGTACAATGGAAATGATGTGGACTGATGGCAGTAACTATAACCCACAGAATAGGAGCAGGTTGCACAATTCTATAAATAACAGACGCAGTCTTCATCAAATCACCATGCACAGGCAAACCTCACCTAAGACTATAAAGTGGTAAATGTGTCTTAGTGGCTTAATTTCTTCATCTTTGTGCCTGGTGGAATTTCTGCACCTTAATTTTTGTGGTAAGAGTAATAAAAATAGGGGGGTTGGGGATTTAGCTCAGAGGTAGAGCACTTGCCTAAGAGTAATAAAAATATGTCAGCCTTTCCTTTCAAATTTCTTTGAAAACACATAAAATAGCCCTTTAAAGCTGTTTTTACCTGACTGCTTAAAGATGTAAGAGCTAGAAATATGGGTTATATATATAAAATATCACAGAAACATAATAGACTTCCTACTTAATATGTGGTTAAATCCTTTGGTCTTGTACTAGAAACTGAGAAATTTACATGTCAACTCCACTCGTCTATAGCTATTGGACATCTCCTGAGTATAATTCTTAGTACTGAAGTTAAGTTTCATACACAATACAGTTCTTTGAAGTTATAAATAGACTAGCAGTTCCTAAAGGCTGTGAATAATTAAGTAGGTAGTAAACAAAGTAGTGAAGAAGTACTGAGTTATAGTTAGATAAGAATTAAGAGTAAAGGTTCTATACAGCAAGATGTATAGAGATAATGATAATATGGTATATATAATATATGCTTATGTAATTTTGAGAGGTAAAAATCTATTTGCTCTTACAAAAAATATCAGATTAGTTTCATCCACTAAGCTACGGTATGTATATTTCAAATGTTCCCAAAGAGCCTAAGGGAGTTTTCAGTGTTGCCTTTTTTCTATCATTGTTTTTTTTTTCCCTTTCTCATAGCTTAGCACAAGAAGTTAACTTGTAGAGTAGTATTTCCACCTTTTCTTAAGCAAACCATCAAATGTTTATATTGCTATTACATTTTAATAAGCCAAGAATTACATCAAATTGAGATTACCATTTTTCCTAGTTTATCTGGGAAGAAAAACACTTCAGATCTCTTACTTATGGTAACAGCCATGGAGCTCTGGTTAAAATGTTAATCATCTCTTTTCCAGTGTGCTCATGAGGGCCACTTGAAGTATTTTTGCACCAAGACCCCAAGGTATCAACGCAGACATTGAGGATAAACTCAAACAGCATTATTGGAAACAATGGGATGATCTTAGCAAAAATTAACATCAGGCATTTACTGCCTTTGTGATCTATGTCTGATTGTTCTAACATAAAATCTAAAATATACTCAAAAGATAAATGCCCCTAATACTTCTTGAATGTATTCACAGTACAAAGTGCTTTGATATATTTTAGTTTATTTAGTTCTCACATGTATACAACTCTGAAAGTCAGATACTATTATTAGCTACTCCGCTACAGATTATAAAATTGACCCAACAAAGTTAAATAATGCCTATAAGAGCATAGATGCATGGTGAAGTTGTATAGTAAAGAATTGCTTCTGAATATCAGTCATGCCTTGTCCACAATCATTTAATAGCTCTGTTTCTGAGCATCTTTGGCAATCTTTGTGGGAGGCCTTAGTTATAGCGGTGGTCATTGTTCAGTATCTCCATTATTTTCCACTGGGCTTTTTAGATAGGGTTTAGCTATCTCAAACTTTAAATCTTGTATCAGCCTCCTGAGTATTGGAGTTACAGTTGTGTGCTCCCATGACCAGTTTCCCATTGATTTTTTTTTTAATTAAGGGGGAAATGGGCATCTAAGATGAATTAGACGTTTTGTATTTTTTTTTCTCAGTGGGGATTGTCAGGGTCCTTGTGTTTTAAGGATGGGCAGTTTTATTTTATGTCCAGTACCCTTTGATAGACACTTTCTATTCACAGCAACCAGAGTTAAAAATCAGGAGTAGGTAAAGGAGATTAAATAACCTCACTATACTAACAGTAAACTTTCTTGATGTGTCAAGTAAGAGTCCCAGACATTTAGTCCTCAGAGCTTTGGATCAACACAATGTCTTAGTTCAAATCCAGCTCTATTATTTCCTTCCTGGAATGTAACAATTTCTGGAAAAAAAAAAAGCTAGTTGTACTCACGTTTAGATAACACTATAGGAAAAACATTACAACTGAGAATTTCTGGAAAGAGAAGGCTTCTTACAAAAATATGTACTGTGGCTTTTTCATTTGAATCTGAATACTACACGAGCGTTGTGCTGGTTGTTTTAGAATCCAAATTTTCAGACAAATTTCTTCTGCTTTTAATACCTGGTCTCTCACTTGAAATTGCTGTTGTAATCATGCTGGTTCTTTGCTTGGACTTCACATGAAGAATCAACACAGCAATTATGGCTGATATAGTAAAACTGATTCTGAGTGTTGATCTTTTGTTGGATTTGACTATTATATTAATACAGCTCTCAGAGGTCTTTTTCTTCCCCCTTACCTCAGGTCTGCCAAGTAACTTTGTCTAGTGGCTTATATTTCCTACCTTTTAGTATTTGTGGCTCACTTTAACTGGTGTGCATTTATTTGTGTGTGTGTGTGTGTGTGTGTGTGTGTGTGTGTGTGTGTGTGTGTGTTTGGCAGGATTTAATGTTCCCATGCCTTTCCAAAGAGAGGTGGGAGACATGGCATTAAAAGATTCTAAGTGTCAGCTTGATTCTTAGAAAGGCAAATTGTTAGATAACCAGTGAATTGAAGCCAGAAAAGGAGAACTTAGAACATTAATTTTGGAGGTGTTTATATCAGTAGAGATGCACAGCAGCATATGGTATATTGTTTTGCTCTCTGATTAGTTATCACTGTAATATGACATACTTTTACTTAAAACATCCTGTGGTGTTCATTAATTAAAGATTCTTATGTTCTTGATTAAAATCAAATGTATCTCTAAACATGATTTGGCTTGATAGAGTACTCACATTAAGGCTCATTTGTCATTAAATTTCAATGAGGTTATGAATAGGTTATTTTGTCCTTATTCTCCAAGGTGAAGCTGATAACTCTTGGGTAGTGCCATGATGACAGACACGCTATAGTAAAGAAATTGAAATCTTTTGTTAAGATTTTATTTTTTCCTGAGAAATACAGCTTTAAGTAATTTATAAAAACAAGTTGATCTGCCCATGTGTGTGTCCTCAGATTACTGGAGTGAGAGGAAAAGAAGAAGCAGATACCATCAACACCAAAACAAGACAGTCTTCCACCCCTGTATGACACATACCCACGCCTCCCTCTGTGTTAAATTTCAGTGCACTAAGGACATAGCAGGATGCTTTGAACTGAAAAACTATGTTAAATTGTGTGTCAAACAAGATTTCTTGGGGAAAAGAAAATTTGTCATCTGAAATCAGTAGGCAAATGTGTTTATGTTTACAAGGCATATTTAATCAAGTAAACAGTCACCATAGGTTTTTGGCAGAATGAGTGTGCCAGATTAAAAGAAATGAAAAACAACATAAAAGTTTCCTTAGAAAAGGATTTATGAGCTGATCGTATTAATTCCATACTAATAAAGTTAACTTTATGCCCTTTAGAAACAACTGATAAAAAATAGAACTGTGGAACTGTAGTGTAGCTCAGTAACAGATACCACGTGCCTACTTTGCTTTCTTTTGCTGTAAGAAAATATCAAAACTGAAAACAATTTGGGGAAGAAAGGGTTTATTTGTTTCACAAGTCTTGATCATAATCCATCATTGAGGGAAACCAAGGCAGGAACTCAGGCAAGGCAGCAACCTAGAGGCAGGGACTGAAAGAGAGGCCCTGGTGAGACACTGCTTGCTGACTTGCTCAGCATCACCCCAGGGGTGGCACCAGCCACAATGTCCTGGACCCTCCCACATCAATCATTAATCAAGAAAATCCCACACAAACGTGCCTACAGGATGATTAGGTGGGGTTATTTTCTCAATTGGCATTCTTTCTTCCCAGATGACTCTAGCTTGTGTCAAATTAGCAAAAAATAAATAAATACATACATACATACATACATACATACATACATACATACATAGTTGCTGAAGTACTTTATATAGCCATGCTGTCTGATTTAATATATATGTTTATGGTGCTCCAGGATTCATACCGAATGCTTAAATCTATAAATCACACTATGTATAAAGTAGAGCTCAATCTTTTACTGAGGTAAATAATTTATCTAACTTTTCAAAAGACTGTGCCAGTTTATGCCTGGTTCCCATGAGAATTACTGAGAATATATCAGTGTGTCCATTGAATTTGATGGTAATGTTACCAAAGTAATCAGTTCTCTGTATCTTAGAACTTAGTCTGCTACAAAAGGAAAAGAAAGCCAGGTTATGTGACAAAGATCAACTTAATTCAATCTCTTTGTATTATTCCAAAAAATTAATATTTTTGCTTTCTTTAAAAATACAAGGATCTGAATAATTCCTTTGGAATATTTTTAAAAGATGAAAGGAGAACCAGAGCTTTAACTTTTTAATTATTTTTAATTACCTTACCAAGAAGTAGGTTTTCCCGTGTCTTTTAAAATATGTCCTTAGTTTTACTTAACTCTCCTCTTGCCCCTACTCTCCCCATCCCTCCTGCCTTCAGTCCCACTTAAGTCTTTCAATTCCCAGCATTGCCTCTGCACACCCCCAGTTCTACTGTCCTTCTGCTTAATGCCTTTTTCCCTTTGCATAACAGTAGCATCTTGGAAAGAACCTATTGGTATTATTAAGACCTGTAGTTCAACACACCATTTTAATATGTTAAAAGGTAACAGTCTGCCCAGGGATGGTGCTAAGTGAAGTTTCTCTTCCTTTCCAAATGGGGTGACATGTTCATCTCAGCCAGCTTTCTTCTAGCTGACACTTCAACCCCATTTGTGATTAATAAATGTAGCTCCTTGCAGAAAGGCACCTGGGGTAGCCTGCTAGCCTCTAGAGTTGGAGTAAGGCTTGTACCTGGTAGAGTGCTGTACTGTAAAATTTTTACAGCATTTTATTGATGCTATTCTTTGTCTTTTATGCTATATTTTCCCAAATTTAAATTCATGTATAAAATATATTCCTTTTTGTGTACTCTATATAGTGTCTACATGCTAATCCTCAACAAACCATAATTTCATCCTACCCATATTTGTATTATTATCTTTGATCTTTTTTTTACAGTTCAGTCATTATCCCCCTCCTGTTCTGTCCTCCGACAGTTCCTCATCCCATTCCTCCTCCTCCATCTCCAAGAGGATGTCCCCACACTCCTATTTTCAACTGTCCAGAAATTACTATAGAATTGACAGGACCACAAGACAGCTTCTCTGTGGGACCCATAGAGACAAACACTGACCTATGAAGAAGCAGAAAAGTTACTCTGCTTATAGACCACTTGTTCTCACACACAAAAGCCTCTCTCTTTCTCTCATCTCCTAAGCTGCCTAAAATCCAGAAACAGGAATTTATGGGGTCTGTTTCTTTAGAATTTCAAAAAATGTAAACGGTTTTAAGTTGTTTCATTGCTGAATGTTTCTTACATAAACATTTACAGTTTCTCATACTTTCACTATTATCAGGTTTGTACTAGTGTATTAGATGTTTCATGGAAAACTCTTTTATCTATATCACAAGGCATTCAAGTTCCTAACTCTCCTAACTCTTTAAAGTGTAAACTGGGGCCTAAAATTTAAGATGTCAGAAACAGCTGTTGTTTCTGGCTGTGTATGATTTCTCAAGAGAAAATATTTCTTTGTGATTAAAAAAAAAAAATTCTTGACAATCTACGTGGTTTTGTTGATTTCTATGGAAGCTGATGAGGGGCTTCTTTCCCACAGATGAGTTGTACCCAGTCCTCCATGTAGGAAGCAAACACAGCCGACTTTCCCCACAGGAGACCTCTCAGTCCTCAGTCTTCACGAGGAATTAGACAGGAAGTTACTGGGAGCAGTGCTGTCCCCCATTATCATGCAAGACAGCCAGTCAGCTGCTCCTGGCAGGGATTTAATCGAGACACCACACAAGTTCTAGGCTTACACTCATCTTCAGACTCTGCCTCCCAAGATTCTGCCTCTGACTCGGCAGCCATCTCCCTGAGCACAGGCGACAGTCCACTCTTCCAACTCAGAAGTGCCACCTCCAGGATCATTATGGCCTATACCCTTTAGCTGAGAGCAAGAGGATTGCAAGTGTTGACGGCAATGGGGGTGCCTCGAGTTTTACTCTGCTCCAAGATAGCGGTTCAACCATTGCTGTCTGAACGCCACCAGTTAGTGCCTACGATCCCAAGATGACATACAGCCACCAGAGGTGGAGGAAGAAGAGGAGGAGGAGGAAGAGGAGGCAGCAGGAGAAAACATAGGCGAGAAAAGTAAGTATGCTTGCTGAAATTCTTAGCCTGTGTACACAGTAATAGCCTTTCAACTTCTTATTTGAAGGTTGTTCCACTTTAAAAAATAAATAATGATCTTGCTGGAGAGGAAGTTAGGTCTCCCTAATTTATGAACCAGGACAAATGCCACTAGAACAAATACTTTTTCTCCCAACTCCCCATTTGCTTTTTGAGGTTAATAGTTTTCATTTCTTTCCTTTCTTTCCTTCCCTAATTTCTTCTTGCTTTCATGCATTGATCTTGCCAGTCCATACTGACTGCCCCCTGAGTTTGGGTCAAGAAACTATAAATGTTTTGAGTGTCAACAAACACTGGTTGAATAACTGAATACAAACATGCATGCCAACATCTGCACACATATGTTTATATCTTTTCTCGCATAGTGAGGGGAAAGGTTCAAAAAGCACTTCCCCCCCCAAAAAAGTTTCATACAGCATATGTCATTCCAAATTGCACAGCTTTTTCTAGAATCCAATTTGCTGAATGCATCCAATTATTATCTTGGTATTTACATTGATTAGATAACTCTATTTATTATTAACTCAAAAGAAAAAGAAGATAATTCAGTAACTTTTCTAGTAATTCTGGGGTCTTTTACACAGACATAGTGGTACACACAAACACACACACTTGGAATTTAGAGACAGGAGGATCAGGAATTTGAGGTCATCATCAGGCACATAGGAAGCTCAGAGTTAATGCAGGCTATGTGAGACCCTGTCTCAAAGAAAACTGAATATATTTATTAGCTTTCAAGTTTGTTATGCAACATGAAGCTTCTGTTTATAACTACCATGAAACACTGGTCCAGAACCCTGACTTATTTAAGGTGAAGGCCTTAATTCAGTTATTTAAATGATCAAGCATCTGGCTATAAATCCTAACTGTGAAATGAAAAAATTGTAGGTAAATAGCATTATATATAATAAGTAAGCAAACTAGTACCGATGACTGGAACCAGTGATGACTAAACATGTTACTTATTTGGTTTCTTTAAAAGATTGGTCTCCTCTTTTTGAAGATACAAATAAAATGTAACATTCACCCTGTCAGTCAAGTATATGGGACTTTGATCATAGCATACATTAGCATAAGTTATCATTACTACTAGTGGAAACTAAACAATTCATAGCTTATGAATTACTAACAGGTCAGGACTCTGTCAGTGTGACACTTGGTTCCTTCAGCAAGAGAGCCTCTTATGCTCATGTGACTTGATGGAAATTCTATATCTTCCACCAACAAAATAAAGAATCATTTGTAATCGAATGCTGCAGCACTTAGACATTTTAATATAAAGTATGCTATTTAGTGTCATAAGAACATTACGAAAATATGGCTGTCAATGCTGAAAAGATAATTAGCACCCGTCACCTGCAAACCCTCCCAACATCTATCTTTCAGAGACTAGAGAAGATTCTTATGAAAAAGAGTATTTAGGACTCATCGTAGGCTTTTACGGGCGTTCTGGCAAGCCTAATACATGCTTGATATTCTAATGGTTAGCAGAATTAACAAACTTTTCTGAATTTTAAGTATTGATTTAAAAATTTGATTGTCATCCAGGTGCTTTACAACAGCTATACCTAAATATATAGGGGAAGGAAAATACTCCAGCTCAGCCAATTAAAGGGTATTAAATTCTGAAATAGAAAACTCTGTTCATAAAACTTTCTACCAGTTTTATAGGCAAGACACCAGTTCTTTCTTTTTTAAATGATATATTGAGTCTGTCCCAGTCATCATGTTGGCAATGAGTAGGTAGGAAGGAACAATCATAGCTAGAACATGGTACCAGACCTGTACCTTCTTCATGTTTCCACAGAGCATCTCTGTGGAAATCAGATGGATTTGATTTTTTTCTTCAAGGGTCCCCTTTTCATTGTTTTGTGTATAGGATTTATCTTCGGATATACCCCTATGTTGATGGCTTTTTAAGTTACAGATACATTAAATGCATAATTATTTGATATTATCCATTAGTTTCAGTGAGTTCTTTACACAATAAACATGGCAAGGCAGAACAATACTAATGAGTTTGTCAGTAAATTTACTGTTACACATTTTATCATCATACTTATAGTTCAGCTTTGCCTCACTAAAAATGACCGTGTCGTAGTTTTGAGACCCCATATTTCTTTCAGAGTAATCCATAAATCTCCTCATTTAATTTTTTTCATACACTACAAACTGTTCTGTATTGAGCACTTCATTCGATTTTGCCTAGATTTTTTTATTCAGTGCAGTATATGTTCACCTTTCTGATGGTGATTGATGTTTGTTGCATACTTATTATTTGGAATTATATAACATGCTAAAGGCTTCATTTGGAAAAGATTCACTTTAAAATCAGTCATTTCTTTTAGAAGACAGATAACTTGACCATTTTTTATTTACATCAAACACTACCCCTCTTAGTCCCACTTACAGAGACCCTCCCCCCATCCACTTCTCCCCTAAGAGGGTTGCCGTCCCCAGGAATACCCCAACCCTGATGCATCAACTCTGCCAGGGTAGGCCCATCCTCTCCCACTGAGGTCAGGCAAAGCAGCCATGGAGACTGAGCTGCATGTCTGCTACCTCTGTGCTGGGGGCCTCGCTCCAGCCTGTGTGTATTCTTTGTTTGGTGGCTCAGATTATTTAGAATCTACTTTGAGGATGCCATAATCATGCCTTGTGTGGATTGGTCATTAGAAATAACCATGAAGGCTGCTTATTCAAACCAAACTGCTGGCTACTATGCCAGAAACAGAAATTATACAGAGAACAAAAGCCATGGCCATGATGGCAGCATCACACATATATGTACATCCTCTAACACAGAGCACTCATATACGTAGCCACACACAAGCAAAGCAAACTTGCAAAAATCAAAGTATCTCAGTAGTGTAGGGCTATCCTGCTTCAGGCCAGCACTCAGCTTGACCTACTAAACAAAATGTGTACTAGTCACCTGCAGGGGAATTGAAATTGAGTGTTATATCTCTGGCTCAGAATATTTTTTAATTTTGTGTAAACATTTAAAATAGGAAATTTTTAGCAGATGACCAAAATGGGTAATAGAAAACATGAAAACCCCTTCAGCTCCTCCAGTCCTTTCCCTAACTCCTCCATTGGGGACCTCGTGCTCAGTCCAATGGTTAGAAGAACAATACCAACCACCCAGATCCCCCAGAGCTCCCCGGGACTAAACCACCAACTAAAGAGCACATATACATGGAGGGACCCATGGCTCCAGCTGCATATGTAGCAGAGGATGGCATTATTGGGCACCAATGGAAGGAGAAGCCCTTGGTCCTGGAAAGGCTTGATGCCCTAGTATAGGAGAATGCCAGGGCGGAGATGTGGGGGTGGATGGGTGAGGGAGCACCCTCATAGAAGCAGGGAGAGGGGGATGGAATAGGGAGTTTCCAGAGGGGAAACCGGGAAAGGGGATAGCATTTGAAATGTAAATAAACAAAATATCCAATAAAAAAAGAAAAGAAAGAAAAACATGAAAATATAAACTGTTTTATAACAAGCATAAGGAAATATCATTAACCAAACTCCTTTTATATCATTTATTTTGACACACTTCCTTGTAATGTTATACGCTATTCAAATGACACATGCTAGCACAATGAACTCCAGAGGAGCAAAGAGGTACCTAAATCCATAACCCTGAGTAATTTTCGATTTCCTCCTGGCTGTGAAATTTAGCCTTCCATAGAACAGACTGCAATCTCCATGCTCGTGGTTGAACTACCTTTTGTCTTATTTGAAATTCAGTTATTTAACTGAGTCATACTGTGACAATTTTCTCAGGCTGAAATCATTTCAGTCTGAAATAGATGGTACTAAAAGTACACAGATGAGACATCTCTTGTTTTCCTTTGACTGAAAAGTCAGCATGCATATTAATTATCCTGACCTAGTTCACTGGCATTTGGGAAAAGACAAGTAATTTCCTATTATCCAATTAGCGGTTTCAATGCTTACTGAGGTATAGGTCTTTAAATAGTGTCCTTAAATTAAGTTATTAATTATGTCAGCCTCTACAACTTTTAAGGGATATAAATCATTAAAGTATAAGATAATATAAAACCAGAAGTTATCTGTTATAACACTAAAGTACTGTCTTGATTAATATGGCTTAAAGTTTGCTGAGAGTGACTTTTACTCCTTATAATGGTAGGGACTTTAGATGAGGTTTTCAGCGTTATGATCCTGCTGATTTCCCCATTGGCAGTTATAAGATGGTCTTTTCCAGTCACGCATTTTGTGTACACTCACGTCTTCAATACAAATCATAATGTTCTTTTCTTCAGTGACTTTGAGAGTACCTGTCCAGTGACTTCATTTGAGTTTACATCACTGTATTTTAACGGGTCGTCTTGAGAAATCTAAAACAAAATCTTGGTCTCTCAACCAGAGCAGAAAGAGATTCAATCTATTACCATGGAACTACAATATACATTAGGCTATCTGGATTAATATTTATGCTTCTCAAATTAGAACTTCAGAAAAATACATGCTAAACTTATATTTTAAAATATAATATTCTTTGCATGCTATTGGCAATTTTGGTGCTGTGCAGGTTTTGCTATAGTTAGGTAGCCCACTACCTAGAATTATCTAGACAGGGAGTCTGAATAATGACTACTAATACAGTACAGAGAAGATGCCCTCAATGTTCAGTTATTGTAAGACTCCAAAGGTGCAAGCTTTATCTTTAAGAGCATCCAGGTATCTTGCAGGCAAGGAAATTATGTAATCTGAATACAAACCTGAATTGAAGGCAAGGTTAGAGGAATGGAACAAATTGAAATTAAAAGCAATTGCATCACTTTTCCATTTTGCTTTTTAAGTAACAAATTTTACTGAAATAAATAACGATGAGCAACATCATAAATAAAGTACAATGAAATTGACTGAAATCAAAGCAGATGGACAAAGGGCACGCCACAAACAGTAATACGCGTGAATAAAATTAAAAAAAAAGAACAACTTTAACACTTTTTCAATATGTTACTTTGCTGGCAAAATTGGGCTACATCCTTTGCTGCTTAAACAAGGGAAATATAAACAAGAACACAGAAAATCTAGCTGGGAAAATCCCCAATTCCATATTTGTCTGATGTATAAAACTGCAAGGAAGTATAAACTGATAATTATATAAAATCATCTGTCTAGAATTCTAATACTGATAGAGGTTACGTTTTAAATCACACTATCCTCACCTTTTTCTTACAGGATAAAAAAATTATTAACCACTATTGACATGAAAAAGAAACCAAAACATTGTTCATCTATTTATTTTAAACATTAGGTGAAGACAGAATTTGCAAGTGTTTAGCATGCCCTGTTTATGCTGGGATGCTAGTAACTAGAATTACGACTCTTTTACTGTGACTCCTTTTTATTAACATTGAAAATGATTTTATGTATTGACAATCCTCCTCTGTAATCTCATTTCAAATATAAAATTATCACAAATATATGACGCCATAAAATGATTAATTCATTTTCCTAAAGCCATTAAACAGATCTTTTGACCTCTAGACTGTTGTCCTTCTACACAATCCATAGCTTGTGGAAAGGCCACTCAAATTAACTTTGTGTGCTTGCTTCACATGGGGTCTTTAAAAAGTCATTCATTGCCTACCATTTTAATTGGTTTGGGGGAAGTATTAATGTGGCTCTGTAGTTTAATAAATACCCAGTGGTCCTCCATCTGGCAGCAAAATAGTCCCAGTGGTGTTCAAAGTAATAAAACCAGATTTTAATGGGGAAAAAAAAGACTTCTACATGCTACAGAGTTACACCAGCAGAAGATGCAGCCAGGTAAAATTTAAACTCACACAGCAGCATGACAACCTATCATTATCATAGCTAAGACAAGCTATGATTTACATTTTTGCCAAAATAGAAAATTGGATTCAGTCATAATGTTTCTTCTTATTATTTTCACAATTCATAAAAGCAAATCATTTTTCAATTCAGTAATGACTTATTGTTAGCTTCTCAAAATCATATAGCTACCCTAAAATCATATATCAAAAGTTCTCTTATCTGCTTATCTAATCCTTCAGTGCTTCAATTTTTTCTTTCCTTTATGGAGATTTTCCAATACTGTCAACTTATCTCAAAGCTCTGGGATAAAACATCCAGAGCAGATTCTAAGATTTGTTCTTTAGAACTGTATGGGAGCTAAAGAGCATTCAATGGCTAAGAGAACTTGCTGTTTTCCAAAGCACCCAAGCACCCAAGTTTAGTTCCCAGAGAACCTACATCTAGTGGTTCGCATCTTCTTCCAGCCTCTACAAATACTATGCCTACAGGTAGCATATTCTCTCTCTCTCTCTCTCTCTCTCTCTCTCTCTCTCTCTCTCTCTCTCTCTCTGTCTGTCTGCCTCTATCTCTGTCTCCTTCTCTCTGCCTCTATCTCTGTCTCTCTGTCACACACACAAGACACACAAACACAACTCAATTATATGCTGAAATTCTCCTTTAATGAGAGGTTCTTAGTAAAAATATTATTTATTCACTAAAAGGGCAAATTTAGCATAAGTATGTTCTACTGTAAAGGTGACACTTTGTTATAATAATATTTAATGTTTAAGCTTAATATTTCACAACTCCTAAAATGTTTTTGCCATGCAATATAATATGACCATTTCATGTAAATGTATTTTTGATACCAGCACAATATATAGGTTTGCCAATAAAATAAATGTATTGAATTATTTCACAGAAAATTTAATATAGTTCAATACTGTAGCTAAAGTTGTCATTTCAGATAATTTACAAATTATTTAATATTCCCAATTATGAATTCAATAACCTTTCACTGTCTGTATCTAACCTACTTAAATGTAAACTAAATTTCTGTCCTCTAATTCTCCTTTACTATAAAAATATATGATCTAATGATCTCTAAACTTGTGCCCGCTCCTTCAGTAGGAATTTATTGTTCATATATCAAATAACAGGTACCATATCATTTAGTAAGTCTGATTCCAACAAAAATTTACATTTCAATAAAAGGAAACACTTAGTAATTCAAAATATGTAGCAAATTTCTTACTTTGTGCCAATAATTTTCTCTCATATCCAGTTAACAATTTTGAAAGAATTGATTCTTAGAGAAATAGCACAATGTAATCTGTTCTCATATTAATTTATTTATACTTTGTGCAAACTTTGCAAGACCGGAGGTGAGTTTACCTTCACAGCTATGACTAGTTTGGCTCACCCTTAAAAGCCATACCTTAGAAATAAGCATTCTGGTTGCTCAGCTGTTCTGATCAATTATAAATCAAATGTTTAACACACGAAGGTGGATATACTATAGTCTACATTTAGAACATGCTTCACAATTTTATAACTATTATGAAACCATGTTATCAGAAGTATTTTAACTTTTCCATTTTTAAAGATTTTGAATTTTCTTCCCCATTTAAAATCTTTAACCTGCAATTTTAAACCTAATGTTTTATTGTGCTATTATCTTTGGATAAATCACTCACAGAATATATTTATATAAGGCCTTAAGTCTATTTAGAACTTCCAAATTTTGTCATCCATGAATCCATATGCCATTTCTTTTCAAATTTTGCTTAGATTTGTTATTTTACCCTATCATCACAGAGTCTATTCTGATTTGTGAAATGGGTGGTTAAAGCATGCACCCTGTGATTCTTAGTGAGAGAAAATAACTTGCGATTTTAGGTGGCTAAATTTACTTTTGATCTTCTTCTGCTTGGCGTGTCTGCTCTTTTTTTTTTTATTGTCCTTTAATTATGTCAAACTCGGGCATTTACGTTTTTTCCTAAAAGAACATGGAAACGTATGTATTTAATATAAGTGTTCAGCAAATCTGACAATAAGCCTCGTCCCTCACTTTGGACTCTGTTGTCTTTGTACACTGTGTATAATCTCTGGAAAGTCTCCTCTAAATTTTGCATCTTGGGAAACGGGGCTTTTGATATGCTTTTGTTAACTTAATTAGGACCATGCCTCAGCATTGAAGGCAGGAAAAGGTTTACAGTTCCAAAGATAAACCATACAAATACTGAATAATAAGTGAAATAATCTTTAATATACTTCGTATGCTGCTTTTAAATCAGTAGGATGTATCTTTTTTTAAATGTTTCTGTCAGTTTTTCTCTCCGGTAATACTACAGAATCCATTGCAAAATGATTTACAGTAAGGTTCATCTAATTAATTAGTTGTTTTTGTTGAGGTAAACATGGCATGTTTGCCATGGTATATTTAACTAAAAATGATAACTCTCTCATCATCAAATTTAAGAATTCTAAGACAGTGTTTATCACCCTCTCGCCCCGCCCCAAAAAAAGGCCTCTGTTTCAATATTTTAGGATTTCCAAGCTTCTGTGTCCAAAAAAAGAACAGACGTTTCATTTTAAAAGTTCTTCCTTGTATTTATACGAACTTAGATTTCTGACTATTTTTTTATTCTTTGTGAAACTGAAACTAGCAAATTAGGTTTAAAAAGAAAAAAAGAGCAAATTATTTAAAGTCTGTCATGTGGAAGAAAGAATAAGATAGTTTTGGAAGTTCAGAGAGCATAGTAGGTGAAAGGTGCCCAGTTGTATCTTGCCCATAAGCAAAATGACTGGTCTCATCATTTAATGGGTTTCAATACTTTGGGTCAATATAGAGACCAATGCCAGGGTCTCTATGGCAAATACTTGTACTCTAAGCTGCCTTGCATAACATAGCCACTGTTAGATCTTTTCCAACTGAATAATTGACATAGCTTACCTGATGTCAAAAATCAACATGTAAGCTTGATTTAGCCTTTCAAAACACCATTTGCCTGAGTTCCTAAGCATTAATTAAACAGGATATAAAACACAGTGTATATATGTTATCATAGATCCAAGAATAAATAAATATTAAATAAAATCATTCTAAAGCATATCATATTATATATGTGTGTATAATTATATGTATATAATAGTGTATATAGTTGAGGGAAAAAAGATGTAGGTTTCCAAAAGTTGATACCTGATTAATTGTTATGTGATCCAAAAAGCAAATAAAATAAATACTACCTTAAAGTCCTGGTAAAATTTAGCACCTCCCCCATTATATTTAGCAATGAGTTCAAAAATGACTTTCTTATTCTTCCAGTTTAATAAAAAGGTCTCCCAACACTGATAATTGAATGAGACAGACAAATTACACAAATGATTCATTGTCTAAATGTTACCTTGAGTATTCTAGTGATGATACAAAATCTGTAAGGAAGTCCATTGCTGATATTCAGAACTACTTTTTGCATATTAAGAGCACTGATACCAGATTCCTTTAACCACTTGATAAACTATTTCAGTTGAGTGTGGAGGCACAAAAATGATGGAAATTTTGCCTGTAATGGCAGAATTATCGTGGATAAAGAATAGGAGCAATCTGAAATTTTTATGATGTGACAAAGAATGTTCCCATGTTTCCTGTCATGACTTGTTTCATTGCAGTTAGAAACTCAGTATGTTAATATACTTGACCAAACTTATTCAACTTACTGCATGATTTCTAAAACCAGAGCTTGTCTTAAATTAAGACTCTGACATAATTGTGCATTACCCCCAGAAACTCATAATTCAGGTGACTGCATAACCCAATAAAAAGTAAATGTCAATATGTCAATGACTGTTAAAGTATTATGGAATACTAATTCTTACTTTTCTAATTCTTATGTTTTTAACTTAAAGATTGATTTTTATTATATACTTTACACACACACACACACACACACACATATGAGACATGTGTACATAATTTAGACTTAAAATGATCTGAACCCAATTTTCATCAAAGCATGTCATACTATGAAAACTGTAAAGAAACGAATGGATAAGTAAATTGCTCAAACATTTGAGTGAAACTTGACTACTCTTTGTTACATTTTTAATAGATTAGGGAAAATTAGATATAAGTGGGTTTATAATATGACATTTAAATTCTTTATAACTAATGGTTATGTTACAATGATACCTATTTTTTCTGTTTTATACAGCATTAAAGGAAAGGTCACCCAAAATCTAGTTAAAGGACCAAGTTCCTAACGTAGCAAAAAACCTACCCTTTCAAGCCATTTGTCTGTCACAACTCCCCCGAGGCTGTAGTGTACCTAAGATATTTCCTGTTTTTAATCAGCCTCTGTCAATAAAGGAAGGGCAGTTGCAGAATAAATGAGCTGTATTGATAACTTATTTGTCTTCTCTCTAACTATTCCTAATAATGGCATATAAATAACTTGGCACCATAGGCCATTCAAAGGAAATCCCTATAGTAGTGGTTAAATTATTACTTCACAGAAGGCCAAAGTCGTTCTTCCTTAACATAGAAGTGCTAGAAATAACACTTGTGATGTCAGACTTTTTTTCTTTTTTTTTTCACTTTTTTTATTTTATTTATTCTTTTGATTTCAGAGTCTTATCTTCTCCAAAAGTCCACTTCTGCCATATAATTCACATTTAAGATTTTAAGGTATATTTTCTTATTTCAGGTGAAATTCTACTGATGTAAAATAATATTCCAAACAGTTCTTTAAGATAGTTATTTAATATACAACTTGTATCCCATGGACTTTGATATTGAATGAAAACATTTTGGTGATTTAATACAATCAAGTAATATTTTTATAGGCACCTAAGTCTCTACTCTAATAAGTTCTAGAAAATCAACCTTAAATTACAAAGTAAATTTATCATCTAATAGGAAAGCAAAAACATTCTAATATCATAGTGTAGTATACCAAGTATTCTTAAAAATAAGCACTTAATAATAACTTAATTTCAGTGAAAGAACGTAAAAGAGCTCAAATAGCTCTACCTTGTAAAATTTCACAGGGCCTCACATTTAAGCTAGATTATTTCACCTCAAAGAAAGAAAGTGAAAAATATTTTGTATGTAGTTTGAAAAAATTAAAATTGGGACTAGGGACACAATTATGCTGAGTGATTAAGAGTGTGTACTAGTCTTGGAGAGAACCTTAGTTCAGTTTCAAGAACCCACATACTGGGTAGTTCAACACTGCCTGCTCCAGGGGGATCAAAGCCTCTAACCTCAACAAGCATTGACACTCACATACACAAACGAATACTAGGACATAATTCAAAATAATTTTAAAATATTATCAGCAAACATAGACAGATAAAAACAAAAAATATCTAGAGACATTTGGTTTGGGAGTATAGACAAGTAGAACTATGACAAGAATTGTGTTGGAACTAAATTATGAAGATCCTAGCATGCCATACCTGAAGGTTTGCATGATCTCTTAGAAACATGAAGGTTTCCGTAGATACAAAGAGATATAATATAATCAGACATGTATATCAGAAAGACCCCTCTGTTGGCAAAGTAGATATATTGATATAGAAGAAATATGTGTGGAGAGGCCATTTAGAAAACTGTTCGAATTATTTAAATGTAAGATCTGGTCCTCCCTCTATAGACTATTACCATTTATCTATGGAGGTAAACTAAACTGCTAAGACGAATACCTACAAGTAGGGAAGGAGAGTTTAACAGTATAATGTATGCTTAGAGCATGCCTACTAGGGGAATCTGTAAACTAATGTAGCCCTGATTAAAAAGCTTGCCAGGTAGCAGTAAGGGGGCCAAAGTGGGAAACTAAATAATGCCAATAACAGATACATACACCTGTCTCATGCACGACACACTGGTCAGACAAGAGTTTTTAAAAATTGTAAAGAGGACATAAGGCACATGTTTAAGAGTGTGAAGAAGTCTTATCAAAAGAATCCATCACAAATGAGAAATTTTATCCAAGAGAAATCTCTTTAAAATTAAAATGGCAGGGTCTCATTGTATACCATACCCTAGGCCTCAAATGTTCAGAGATCCTTCTGCATTGACCTCCCAAGTACTGAAATTGCAGCTAGTTGCCACCACACAAGACTAGATCTGACATCTTAGTGACAATACAATGTGGGTATCTGTAACTCGCCTAATTAGTAAGTTGCTTTAGCAACTCCTGAGGCAAAGTATCAGTTCATTGGAACTTCAAGATTTAACCATGCTAAATCTAGAAGCCGCATTTGATTTCAGATGGACTGTTTTCTATGGGGAGCCATGTAATGTAGTATATACACTTCCCAGGATGACTTTTTCATCACCATGGTAGCCAATCTGCCCCCACACTAAGATCAGTAATCATTGCTAATATGGCTAAAACTAAAGTCTTGGTTGTCAAGGCCATCTATATAATTAAAATATATTATTTTGTTAAAGAAAAGTTGCTACTCATACTGTTGAGGTATCTGTTGATTTTCCACAGAGGGGAAAATGGGCTCTCTAGTGTTGTACTGAAGATTTACAATAAGGAAGAAAAAAATGTCATCCTGACTTTTTTTGGGCCAGGTCCTGGTTTTATGTCTAGTCATGGTGTGTACTCTGCTTAGTCAATTGCTGAGAACTAATGTCTTACTTTAAACTATTTGACAGCCTTCCCAAATAGTAATAATAATAAGCACATGTGGTTGATATACTTCTTGGTGGTGGTTTGAAGCTACTTTTAATTTAGTTTGAGATTTTCTGAATTTGCTTCAAAATCCAAGATTGATGTCTTGTAGATTATTTGTGCCCTTAACCAAATCAAGAGATAAGTTTTTCTAGAAACTTGACTATTAATATTCATGGTCTTAAAAAGGGGTTGATGTAGTATGTCATGATAAATCTAGATATAACATCATATGTTGGTGTCTGATGAAGTAGTTCTTCAACCATATAAAAACAAGTATGTTTTATAATGTGTTCATATATGTATATGTGTATATGTGTCCATACAGACATTTGTGGTAGTATGTATATATGTATCAAAGAACTCTTAAAATGTAGTTCTATGTGTGTTCTTATATTTACATATACAATAGTGATGCTAATAACATAAACACATAAACACATAAAATAAATAAAATAACTGTCATGGAGTTCTTTGGTAAACTGCTCCATAGCTGCCATTGTTTTGCTCTTCCCATACTCCACAAACAAAATAATCAAACCAAATGATAATGGAGTTTTAAATGGAAGTTGGGAATCCCAAATATACCCCTTTTTTGCATGTCCCTGTGCAATACGAAATGATTTAAGACAGCCTTTCTTAATAGTTGCATATGTTTATGCTAGAGAAGTCAGCATCGTCCTTTATAAATGAAATCTAATGCATAGAAATATTTAAATCAGTGAAATAGAGTTCTTGTTGTTTGAAATATATTACAATGTAACCCCATCAACCACTATAAAATTGATTAATTTACATATAAGAAACAAATGTATTCAGATTAAATTTTTTCATATTTCAATACAAATTACATTTTAAGTTACAGAGAACCTTCTGACATTTCAAACATTTGAATCTTACAAAAGGAACTCTCACCCTAGTTAAGTTTGTTATGAGTCTACCTTTCTGTAATTATACTGGTCAAGGTAAAATTCAGCATGTGATAATAAATGTTATACATAGACATGGCCACCATTCACAGTAGCCATAAAGCCATTCGTATTTTTCCCCAAGAACACTAAGAGTTAGCATCTTTCTGTCTCTTAAGGCAACTTTAATTTTCTTTATAAGAGCAGCTCTATATAATGTTCAGAAGGAGAAATGGAACTCATAAGTAATGGAATATTTTAAATGGAATTCTCCACATAGGTTCTAGATTCTGTACTTTTCTATCCCAAGTACTGGATGAGTTTGCCGGTATAAAATCTAATGACCATTCATTTCAAGACTGATAAGAAAACTGATATAAAACTGATAAGTTTATGAATGCTCATAAACTCAGCTTTATAATTAAGATAAAAAATTGTGCTAATTGGTTTCATCCATGGTACCTTTGTTATAAATACAATTTTACGGTGATTTTTGCCAAATATTTTTCACAGAAAGGACATAGTACATATCACTAAAATAGAATTTCAATGTTGAGTTGTGAAATAATAATATATAATAATAGATTAGAAACTAAAAAGTATATCAAAGTGTTGCATTAGCTATATAACAGGTTTGAAGTAAAGAAAAAAATATTAGTGATAAGTGATGTGTTCTGGAAGTTTCTGCTTGTTCTTGGCACTTGCTTTGCTGGAGAAGATATTTTTGATGGTCCTGAAACTCAATTGGCAGTGCCCCCAAAGCAGCTTATCTCCTTGCCAGAGTTGTTAATGAGTAAATGATCCCAAATGTCACACTGGCATGCCAAGGAGGATATTAATAAAGCATTAACATTTAGATGTTATTGAAAGAGGAAAATCAATATTGAAATGTTTTAAATATTCCTATCTCAAAAACAGTAAGCAAAAAAACTCCATTTCTAAGTTCTTCAGTCAAGGCAGTATGTAGTTTGAGAGGAAGTAATGTTTAGATTTTAAGAGTATGAATAACTCTTTTTTTCTCCTACAATATTTCACTGCTGCCCCTCCACAACCACTTGTTATGTTCTTGTTGAAAAAAAGTTAGATTTCACTAATTTTCAGATTAAGTGCCCCCTCTGCCTCACTAGACTTTGCTGTCCTAGGATAACATGGTACTGGAGCTTACACTGAATAGCATTCTTTAAAAATGATAGTGCTCTTACCATATGGCAGAATTTTGAGGAGAGTTTAAAATTCAATATGAGAATAAGCATAGAGTAGAGTAGGGCTGAGGAGGCAGCTCAAAGGTAGACTACACAGTTACCATTCATGAGGCTCGCAATACAATCCCTTGTGCCTCAAAAGTGATCAAGGAGAGCCTCTAGAAATAGCTATAAGGCATATCTATTAGATATTACTTGGAAAGATATTGCTGTTGATTTAGAAAACGAACATATTCATGATTTTTAGTTTATGTTTTGAATAATTAGGAAGTTCGGCCACTGACTGCCACTAAAGAAGATGGGCTGGAAAACTATGCTTCCCACAGCCGCAACATTTACCCTGCAGAGTTCAGGTTAACTCATCAGCAAATTGGTTGAAGGACATAAAAAGAAGACAACATTTTTCTTCAGTACTTCATCTCCCCAATTAGCTTAGCTGTTATTCTACTGCACTTTCAATTTGGAGAATTCAGGTCAAGTGAGATGATCCGACTTAGTAGATTCTGAGATGAAAATGTCATCAGAACTTTAGAGATACTTTTTACCACCTGATCACTAAAGTTGATTGAAGTCCAGTTCAGGATAAGTGCCTTTTAAAGAACTTAGGAGTTCTTATAAAACCCCTCCCGTAACATTTGAAATGGAAATAAAGAAAATATCCAATAAAAGGAAAGAAAAAAGAACAAATCTGAAAGTCTAGCCAAGAAAAAAAATGGTCTTAAAAAGAAGTATCATAGTAGGACTGGAAGAAGGAAAAGCGAACCTATTAAATGAAATAATTTAGAAACAAACCTAAGCCAGGTGGTGGTAGCTTTTATCCCAGAGGCAGAGGCAGGATCTCTGTGAATTTGCGGCCTGCCTGGACTACAGGGCAAGTTCCAGTACAGCCAGGGTAGATAGGTAGGTAGGTAGGTAGGTAGGTAGGTAGGTAGGTAGGTAGGTAGGTAGGTAGGTAGATACATAAATACATAAATAAGAACATAGATAGATACATAGATACATAGAAATAGACAAACTTCAATATTGTTAATTCCATTTTTTTTCACTTTGGCAAAGGCATACATGATGACAGATAATGTGTTCGGTGACTCATGCATTCACCAGATTGTCAGTTCTCATCACTAAATGACTTCACACTGACCATCATATTATCTAATTTCTTCCTTTTGATAGAAACCTATAATGTCACTGTAAAGTTTAAATCTCATACATTGAAAATATTATTATTCTCTAGAAAGTATTGAGGAAGTGTCACTTTTTGTGTTGTGGCTTCATCACGTACAATCTAGCCACCGTGCTGCTTTAACCATTGCAGCAGAAACTAAGAACTTTGAAGAGTTTATTTTAAAATAAGTATTCATTAATTATAAAATATTTCACAAAAGCAACCTAATGTGAATAGACTAGCACCCGCCAATACTTCTGAAAGAAAATTTCAGCAAAAGGGTTTAACTTGACTATTTTGTTAATAATATCAAAATAATATCAGTTGAAATACTTGAGGCTAGCCCTTAATAGCTAAGCCATCTCTCCATCACTCAACCAAAATATCTAAAAAATACTAATGGATGATAATGGAGGAATTACACTTATGGTTATTTATTTGTTTATTTATTCTTCTCTCATATATTACATCCTAAACTCAGTTTCCCCTCCTTCCTCTTCTCCCAGTCCCTCTCCCCACCTCCATTCTCTCCAGATCCACTCTTCCTCTGTTTCCTTTCAGAAAAGGGCAGGCCTCCCAGGTATATCAACCCAACATGGCATAACAAGTTACAATAAGACCAGGCACATAGCCTTCTATTAAGGCTAGACTAGACAGCTCAGTAAGAAGAAAAGGGTCCCAAAGGCATGCAAAAAGGTTAGAAACAGCCCCTGCTCCCCCTGTTAGGAGTCTCATAAAAACACCAAACTACAGAACTATATCATATATGCAAAGAGCTCAGGTCAGACCTAAAGTGGCTCCCTGAGTCTCACATCAGTCTCTTTGAGCCCTATGTTCCCTGGTTAGTTGATAATGTGGTCTGTGTTCTCGGAGATGTTACAAGATGAGGCATGCACCTTTAGGCCATTGTGCCTTTACCTGTGGTTGACCTGGATGGCCAGTGCTTTTAGTTTACATTCATAATACACATAAGCATACAGTTGATTCCATTGGGCTGAGTCTAGGAATATCTTTGTATTCTATTTGCCTCAAAAATAAATAGGAATTGTTTTACTCAATATAAAATTTAGTGATTGAGAATTCATTCAAGAAGTTTATCGAGACCTCTTTTGTTTTTCATAATTTCAGGAGACCAAGATATTTCCAACACCATCTTCAGCAAAAATTTTAAACTTGATTTAGCTGAGTGATAGTGTTCCAGTGATGGAAGGACTGCAATAAAATGCTTATAACCTCTCGAACCTCAAGGCCAATGACTTAGAAACTACTTGTATGTACAGGATAGCCATTGATATTACTTCAACCATGTAGTATTATTTCTAGATGTAATATTATTTCTACAAGCAAAAGATGAATGTGTCCAAAAAGCTTACAACGTAATTATGTAGAAAATTAAGGACAGTTTAGATTGAGATATGACTTCATGCCTCAGGTTAGACTGCCTCCGACGTTCCAGCCTGAAAGCCCACACCAGACAGGGCTTATTAAACAGCAGTACGACCTAGAAATAGGTTTCCAGCACTATCTTTTAAATGATGATGTATTACATGTTATTTCACTTGACCTACATAGAAAAATTCCATAGTTCTCATCTTCCTTTTCTGCACATAGTATAATGTGACAAATAATTGCTTCTTCTGGTTATTGAAATATACTATGTTTCACTTTCTCTATATCAGTTATTTCCACTTCCCATTTTCCACAGGATGTAGCAATAGACAGAATGCTTTCTCTCATCTTTCTCTCCCTTTGTTTATTCTGGGGATATAACTAACTATACTGACATGATGCAGCAGATGAAATTCTACCTTATGCTACAGATAGCAAACATGGCTGATATGTGCCTTCTGAGAATATTTGGATTCCTGAAGATACAAAATAAAATGAACAAACAGAGAGACTAGAGTTTATCTGAACTTGTCCCCACTTTTCTAATCATTCAAAAACCATGTTCTCTTCCAGTTTCTAAACTCCATGGTGTGTGGCTAATGCTCAGATGTAAAATCATCTTTTTGTCATGCTTATTGTTGTAGCTTTTTATTTCTTTTCACTTTGTGTCATTGACTGTGAGGCCTCCTCATCAGGATACTAGCTAGGCTACTTCCTATGAGTCGAGACAATAGTGTTTGTGTCAAGGTAGTAAGACAGTCGTTCGGTCAAAAGACCAAAAAACCCTTCTTCATAATTTCTGATTGAGTGAAAATAAGGAAACATATAGAAATCCATTTCATTTTCTTTAAAAAAAACTGATGGTTTTGCATCTGTATGGAGAATAGCCAACTTTTCTGACTCAAACTATAGATGTGTGTGTACAAGTTAGAGGTGGGAAAAGATTTGTCTGTTTGTTATCGTATATAATTGGAAGATTGGCATTCCAAACAAATGAAATCAAAATTGGTCCCATTTATGACCAAGTAGACTTGCATGCCAACAGAAAGACATTATCGTATTAAAACCATATGCAATTCTAGACATATTTTTTTCTATTTTCTCTTCATGGGTACTGCATGATGGTATTTCTAATACAAATACTGATGTGCTTTGGAATAATGGCACTCGCAGGTCTTTCATTATATTGTATCACTGCTTTATTATATTAGGCTAATACACTGCGAGAGTTGGTAGAACCTCTCCATGCCATATCGGATCCACTTCTGTTGGCACTCAACCCATTGGAATCACAGATTGATAAGCTAATGTTTAGAGAATTTAGATGGAAGAGAGGCGTCACGGCGCAGACTCAACATTAACCTCTTGCAAGCAACTAAAAATGGCCTCGTCCTTGCTGTTTATAACAGAAAACAGACTTGTAAAAAGCTTAGATCATCAAGTGTTGTGGATTTGGGGCCTCCATAAAGGGATATTAAGAGGGGCAGGCCACTCTTAAGAAGAATTCGAGCTTTCAACAATGGGACTAGCATAAGATCAAAGCCAATCAAGATGGAACACAGTAGCCGAGAACTGCCCTTTTTATGGGAGAACAGAGGGTAAAGGGTCTTGCCTGGGGAAGGGTTCTGTGGCGACACCTCAGTTGTCTTCTCCTGACATCAGGAAGAGAGGGCTCAGCACCAATGATTAGAAAATCCTGGCTGTTAAATGGACTCTTGGTGGGATGGCAAGACTCTTCATTGTTAAGGCAAAGCAGCGGAAGCAAATTCTGTGTTAAGTGTATTTGCATTTTTCAAATTTGACATGCTGTATTGTACTAAATTAAGTGTAATCTATTAAGGCAAGGTGTACACACCCTGCTCGGAAACTCAATATGTTTATTCTATTATTAAAGCATATTCAGGTGTAAGGCAGACTGCTTTCAGTGACACTAATGAAGGAAATTTCTCATGCCAGGCATTATTAGATTCCTCAGCAAAAAATCCTAACTTTCTCCTTTTCCTTGGCACTTACATAGAAGTGATGTTGCCTCATAAGCTGGAATGAGCTATTCTTTTTCTGTAAAATATTCCAATCTATAGGCTGTGGTTTTCCATATTTGAAAAAGTATTTTGTCTGGATGTCTTTCAAATTAGCTTCAGATATTATTTCATATTCTGTAACCGGGCCCCTGTGGCTCAATATTGCTTCTTTTTTCTTCTGTGGTAGATGTGAAATTTCCTTTAGTTGGATGAGGTACACTGTAATGATTTTAATGCTAATTAATGAATATTTCATACTGTGCAGTGAAAAAATAATTTAATATTGTATTATGAAATGTTTTTCTTCCTGTTGCTGCAGTGTGTGGTATTGCATAATATGAATACCTGTAAAAAATATAAATTGCTTAAAAATAAAAATATTACCAGTTGGTACCAGATCTTTTTAGATAGCTAAATAATTTGCTAAGTATGCTTGATAGCAAATATCTTTCTAACAAAGAAAAATCTATGCTTCTTTCTCACAAATGAAATTTGTGTTGTGAATAAAAATCACATTGATCTGCCTTAGAATTGCCTCTGTGCTCTAACCATTTTCATGTGTTTTTAAGTATATCTAAAGATTGGTAGTTCTTGGTATAGAGAAATAAGTCATATTTATTTTATTGGCATTTAATATTAATGAAATTCTCTTGGGTCATGTTCCCTGTTTAAATCTGAGTAAAACTTTATGATCTGAAGAATTTTGGGGGTGCAGGGGGGTTCCTCATTAATGAGTGTGGTGACTGTGTATTAATTTTCAAATAAAATCCCTTAGTTTGGCTTTGAAACTGTCCCTATTATAAATTTCTGCCTTAGACTTCCACTTTTATTGGTTACATTTTCTAAATTGTGTGGGTAAATCTGGATTCTGTCAATCATCTCTGTGTTTGCCTCTCAGAGAACCATCCCTTCTTGGGGGTTACTAAAGCAGTGCTAAGGATGCCAGCATTCTACCATTTGAACTATTTATCACTAGAAAAAAAAAACTTTAAAAAAATAACCATTGTACCCTGAAAAGACAACCACTGTCTTATTAAAGTTCTTATTAAACTACAGAATTTGGCAGAAATAGTCAAAGGAAAAGGGCATAGAATAAACTTGAGCCTTGACTATTTTCATCCCAGCCTTATGGGAGTAAGCTTTAATGTTGTAAAAGAATTGACAGTTATAAGTACAGGATTTACCTGATCTAAAAAGAAAAGTAAACCTTAACAATGTAGGTAAACAAATTGCTTGGTCCTCTTTAAAGAAAGGGATTTTACTTATTAAAATTAAGTTTTCCTCTTGAGAAACAATTGCCACCCAACAGTAATGTTTAAGTGTTATTATTTTGCCTAAAAGAGAATAAATGGTTTCAAATTATTAAATAACTAATTGGCTGCAAAGGAAAAAACTAAAAGGTAACTTATAAAATCTTTTCTAATCCAACCAGCTTCCTTCCCCTCCTCTCAAAACTAGACATAGCATGCTGTTTGGTATAAAGGCCTGGATTAAAATAGCTAGTGTTTTAACTATAAAACAATTCAAGTTATAGTGTAAGCCTATCGTTATTTAATCACTTTTAGTATCAACTTTACAAAGATATTAAATCCATTAAAAAGTCTGTCACCTTACATATAAATGTTGTTCTCTGGGACAAGGTAGTAAATTAGTATTCATAAAAATAGTCCTGTAGTCTTGATGCAAATGACAATTGCCCTTTGGGACAAAAATAGCATTCCGCATACTTGACATGATTAGCCTAGAAGCCGCAAAGTGCTTTCTGGTTGTATAAGAACAAATGCCACTCAGAATTGACTGATGACTAATAGTACTATGTCTAGCCTTCTCTATCATCTGTAACTTAACCTTTCCCAACCTTCTGTGCTCATTACACAGCTGTGTTATAGAAAGAACAACTGTTTCCACCAGGACATCATTGTCCAATTTTAAAAGAATATAATTCTCTTCCAAAACATGTACCAAGAATCCATTTCCCATTGTTTTCAGAGCCCAGTTGATATATTTTTTGGTTTTGTTTTCATCTTTTCCTCTGCTTTAACGATGGCATTGCAGTGGCAGGGCAATCAGAAGACAAGAGTGAGATTTTATTGTTTTAGTTTCTACCAAAGAAATGAGAACAGTATTATACAATTCTTTTTCGGAAATTGTGCAGTCATCTAATGGGGAATCTTCCTTGGAGTGTGTTATTCATAAAGTAAACTATCACTCCATTTGAATTTGTTGAGAGCCTATGGTAGACAGACAATGGCAAATGTCAGTGACACAAAGTCCCCTTATAGAAGTCACAGTATGGATGTTTGAAGGAGAATCTATTAACATACAGGAAGAAAATAGGGAGACTTTCTCCTTCAGTTTTATATCTCATCTTTTTCAGTTTCTTTTTATGTATATTTATAGCATATATGCTGATAGACTACTAAATGTGTATAAATTATGAACAACACAAGTGGTTTAACCTGTAAAGGTGAACAGTCAAAAAAAAGGTTAGAAACTAAATGCATAGAATTCACTAACCAAAAATTTGGGAGCAATTGAGAAATACATTATAATCTGCTCATAAGTAGTTTCAAGACATTGTAACAAACTGATATTTTGTATCAGCTAATCTTTTATTTGAGCTTTATTTTTTAAACTACCTGGTAACCCTGTGGAACCTGCAGAGAACCAATGAGTTATTGTGATGCTCACCATGTTCCTAGATATATGAATGACACCAAAGGGAAGGTTTTTTTCACTCCTTCCAAGTATGGCACAACCAGAAATGATCATCTCTTGCCATAGAATGCAAATTAATTACTTAATTTTGACCCTCAAATCCACCAGTCAATGAAATGTCATATAAGAAAAGGGACTTTATATGTGCTCTTTGCTTTAATAGAATGGATTTTTTTTAATGTGTGATCTGACACAGACCTAATTTTTATGCTACAAATGTAAATATAATTTGGGGAAAGTTTTATTCTTTCATAGTGCCAGCTTTCGTGAATAAATTAGATGCCAATTAAAATGTCATTGCAGCAGTGTTACACGTCCTCGGTGGGACTCACAGAAGGTTCCTATATATGTCCTTTTATTTGAATGTGGTCTACACTTTGCCAATTTTCAGAAACATTCACTCAAATTGCAAACGAGCTGGTTTTTAGCCAGTGTTCCAATGGCTGAACTGCCACATTGAAAGAAATTCAGTTGGGAAGCAGGCCTCACCAAGTGTTTACCTCATCTTCCAAAGCAAGCTTCTTCTAAGAGAAGAAAAAGCAAAGTTTGAGAAGAGAAAGGACCCTGAAGGGAAATGTGAAGGAGACGAAGAGGAAGAGGGCAAAAAGAGAAGAAAATAAAGGTGCTTTCATGTTTTCAGTTGCAACAGTAGCCCTGTAGACTTAATTGAAATTCATCTGAGAAAAATCAAGAAAACCAATTGAAAACTAAAAAAGAAAATAAAGGTCTGTTTTTGTCTTGAATGTTGAGTTCTGTGTTGTTTTGACTGTTGAGCACAGTGAATCAGATTTATAATGTGACTCAGCCCCTCACTCCCTTCTTTTGAAAATAAAAGGACTCTTTGTGTAGTCTTAGAATGTTAAATCATTGGTGACATTTTGTGGTAGCCTGGCTTCTCAGTCCCTCATCCTTACTCATTCCACTACTGTGTCTTGTACAGTGTTGCATATGTGTATGGTGTGTAGAGGGCCAAGCGGGAGACTTTCTTATCTCCGTTAGGAGCCATGCCATCCAGCTGCTATACTTCAAAATGTTTTCATGTTCTTTGTCATTGTGATTCCTTGTTCAGATGTGCTGCCCAGATAGACCCATGCTTGGCTTTTGTACAGCTGTCAAACCAAATTCCTTGTAGGATTGTGTTGTCTTTTGCTTGGATGCATTTTCCCTCAAATAATGTTAAGAAACAGGCAGGGAAAGTTTTTGTTTTTAAATAGCTATTTGTATTTTTATATTTAATCTTTGCTTAGTCTTCTTAAAGTAAAACTCCATTGATATTGTATAAAAATTAAAGCTTCTGAGGTATTCAAAAATGTTAAAAGTTAAGGCAAAGGGCCTGGGTTGAGATGTAGTTCAGTGATAGGATGCTTGCTTAGTCATTTGATCCCCAGCAGAGAAGTGGGGAGACAGAGACACAAAGATAGAGAAAGAGAACATAGTAACTCAAAATGTAGCAAGATGTATATGCCCTACCCTATTGGGTAAGATAAGAAAGATTTCTCTTAAAAAATTCACTGTGTGAAAATAAGTCTACCCTCCTTAAATTCTAAAACTATAATTTTGATCCTTGTTTTCTTTCACCTTCTTTCTAGAACTGAAAAAGTAATAGTACATTATGCCACCCGATACCTTAACTACTATAATTCCCATCTGTTAGGCTTTCTTACTGGTATCCAAACCCCTACTTTCAGAAATTGCATCTATCTTTATATGCAATCTTGCCTTGAGGCAAATAGAATAATTATTAAATAATTCCCCAGTGCCCTTTCCTGGATTACGATTGTATGAAATAGAATTATTCTGTTCAAATGTGTCCTTATTTTTACAACCCCATTTGGTGACCATGAGTGACTATTTTGTGCCTTCCTTCTTCCTGCATCCTCATTTGAAATTCTCTGTGATGGATCTATCTTGTTGTAACTTGAAAATCCATTCTTTTTATAGGCTTGCATACACCCATCCATCAAACTCCTCTATGTGCTGAAAATAGGTCAGGGATGAACCAGCAGAGAATTTTTTAAAGATTTTATTTAAAATGAATTTTCATATTTTAAGAGAGATATGTTTAGGCGTTAAAATTCATTATAGAGCACAATGATAGCATGTGCTGACAGACGATAAGGGATTTTCTAGTGAAAAAACTGATCATAGCTATTCTCAGCTACTAACCTCAGTAGAAGAGTAAAAACCTAAATACAGATTTTAAACAAAAGAGCTTTTTAGTTCTAAAGGTGACTCCTTACAAATTAAGGTGTTATTTAGACTTTGGGGACAGTTTTAACTGTATTCTTTTAAAACATGTTTAGAGCGTCATTAGCATAACCCAAGGATAGTGTCCAGAGTTGACACAAATTACTGGAATAACTTGTCACCCCCTTAAGTGTTCTATCCTGATGGTCATCTTCTTTGCCAGATTATGAGCATACAAAAATATTTCTGTGTAGTTCAACTTATTAAAGTCTTACCGTCTGTGTATAATTTGTAGCCAATTAGAAACCTTTCCTGTGGAAATTTTTATTAAAAGATTGCATGCAAAGCATGGAATAAATGTTTAGAATGATACATTTTAAGGGTTTCTCACATTAATTGGTACCTCTAAATGCACACTTTAAATAATTAAGTTCTAATTTCCCCATTTATATGAGATTATGACCTTGAGCAAAGACCTCCCTTGTTATAAATTGAACATTTCTTAGTATCATTATGAAGAGCAAATGAGATCATGAATGTTAGACATTTACCCTACTCTCTGGCACAAATAAATGTTCATTAGGATTGTCGTTAATTAGGGATTCTATTTTTAAAACTATATCTGAAAGCTTGATGCTGCATGATCGGTGGTGGAGTGAATAACATTCTATAGTTATGCTTTGGACCAGTGTAAGAAGCATTCCTCCAATAAGACCCTGCTGCTACCCAAAAAAGAAGCTAGTTCATTTTTATTGTTATATTCATGAAAAATAAACTGATACATTTCTAAGTGAATTAACATCATTAGTCATACAATTTTAAAACAAAATAACACTTTCCTTTGATCATCTAGATCAAAAATCCACAGTTGTAACTGTCTCAATTTTCCTCAAAAATAAGCAAAGTATTTTCTTAACAGTTTTTTAATGTTATAAATTCTGTTAGTACTTGTCAGAAATGTCCTTATATTTGCTTATGAATATATCCATGTGTTTCATTTTCATTTAATTTGAAGCATTAGTATTGCTCAGCACGGTGGCTTATATATCTTTAACACCAGCACTCGGGAGACAGAAGCAAAAGTATTACCCTGAATTTGAGGCCAGCCTCATGTGTTGCAGGGTGCAGCCTGAGCTCCATAATGAATTGCAGGCCACCCTAGCCTACACTGTGAGCCCCTGCCTGAAAATCAAAAACATTATTTCTTACAATAACTTCTGTCGGTTACTGTATTGATATACTGTACTAGGCATTGCTACAGCAGTCACATGAAATCTAAAAGTCTCTTAGATAGTTCGACAATCATAATAAAAAATGCCAACAAATACCATTCCATCTTATGAAATCTAAAAAAATCATTCAGTATTAATTAACCAGGAGAACTATTAAATAGCATTTCTATGTTTAATTGTCTTAAAATACTAAGTGCTATGAAGCAGCATTTTCATGTTGTATACATATTATACTTTAATTCTTTGAATTCAACATATGTGTGATTATTTTTCTCTCAAGAGGCTTATTTGTTGAATCAAATCCTATTTAATCCTTCTAAAATAATTGACTGTCCATAATTATATAATCCCATCTAACTAGAATCCGTGAGGTATTTTGTTTGTTTTGTTTTGTTTCTGAGAGATGTTTAAGTATTAGACTATTTTCCTAATTAGACTATGTTTCCAATAATTCAATTTTTACATTTTTTCAAACTACAAAAATAATTTTTATTAAACCGAATATCTGTCTCTTTCCCTCCCTTCTCCTCATCCTTTACCCTGCTCCTGTTCCCCTGTCTCTCAGATGAAAATAGGGAAGAAAAGTTAGGAGACTCCTTGCAAGATTTATACAGGGCACTGGAGGAAGCCAGTCTGTCACCACTAGGAGAACATCGCATTTCAACCAAGATGGAATACAAACTATCGTTCATAAAACGATGCAATGATCCTGTGATGAATGAGAAACTGCACAGGCTGAGAATTCTTAAAAGCACTTTAAAGGTAAGATATGAAACAGACATGTAAATTCCTTTGGGGCAATGTATTCTTGCACAGAAACTAGATTTCCAGATACTAGCGATTGAGTAGTACACAGGGAGCTATAAGAAGGAACAGTTAAATAGGAAGAATGTGCAGCAGAGTGATTGGAAGGAATCCTGTCAGGTCTTCATTGAAGTCCTAAGACACTGAGTAAATGTTCGTGACTTAGTTTTAGGAGAAATCAGGATGTGGCTAAGACTTCTTCTTTAAAAAAAAATGCAGGGTTGGTGTTACTCCTCAGTATAATTTTAAAAGAAATTAAAGGCCCACAGTATGCATGTTAAACGTTTAATAAAGTGCTTAAACTGTTTTGTGAATAAACTACAACATATGGAGTGACACTAGAGTCATCATGTTCCATGTAGAGATGGCATCAACTGTTCTGTTTGCATTATCAGTTCCTAATGCACACATTACCTTCCCACTATATATTTCTGTAAATGCTTAACACTGTTTTCATTCTTCTTGTGCCACACCTAGATTGGGAAGCAAGTGGTAAGGACAGGGAAACATAGAGACAGAAGTTGAAGGAGGTTCATGAGAAAAGGGAGGAAAGTACCTATCTTGCAAGCACCTTGAGCAGGTCCTGTACCACACAAAAAGTGAAAACAGAAACAAAACAAACAAACAAGAACTGTCGTACAGAAGGTGGAACACAGTAATTCCAAAACACAAAATGTCAAAGGACTTCTCCAAGAAATGTTTTAGCATCCTGCTAAAATTGTAGTTTGGAAATAAAGATGAGTACTAAGTAAATGAATATAATAGGAAATAATTATTTGAAATGTCTTCAGGTAATATTAGCCAAGGATTCAGAGTCCATTATGTATAGAAGCTATCCATATCCATGGACTTATTAATAGACTGATAGCTAATACAATTCTACGGGAATAGGGGGGCAGTAATAGTCACAAGAGTAATTCTGTTGACGAGTTCTATTGAAAAGATATCCTTAGCTTTCTATCTTATTTTGGTTTTGCCTTCTTTTGTTGAAGTTTTTCATATGAGTTATTGTAATCACGCTTTTCCTCTTTCCCAACTCTTCCCAGACACTCCCAACCCAACCCCACACCATTGGTTTCTCTCGTTTAAAAACAAAGAAACCAGAAATACACAACAAACCCACAGAAACACGAAATCTGAAACCAAAATATAAAAGCAAAAGACAATTAGACAAAAAGTCAAAGCAAAACAATATGAGACAAATGGTTTGCAGAAATGTTGAGTTTATTTTATGTCCCTCACCTCCTTGCCATATGTGAATATCTTAGATACCTGGTTCTTCTGTTTCCTCACTCCCCTCCCTTTCCTCTTCTTTTCCCTTACCCTCCTACTTCCTCTTCTCCTTCTCTCTTCCTCTCTTTTATGCTCTGTAAATATCCTACAATATTTTTGTCCTATAACAATGAAATGCCACTATAAATGTTGAGTTCAAGAAGGAGCAATGAGTCGCCTAATATATTATGCTCTTAGACTCTTCTGCCCTTCTAGGAGAAAGAAAGATAATGAAACACTAAAAAGAAATGCCCCACCATCTTACTCTTTCTTAATCTTCTCTTCTCTGCTCTCATGCCCTCTTCCCCTCTGTCCCCTTTTCTCCCCATTCCCCTTCCCTCCACATGCCCATGGCCAGGCTCCTTTGTTCCTCCCCTCTTCTACTCTCCTTCACTCATTAAACCTCTCCATGTAGAAAAAAAGAAGAAGAAGAAAGAAATGCCCCTTGATGATTAAAAATCGATGGGAAGTTACAGAGCCCTGTACTTTGGGACCTAGAAAAGTAATAGGTTATAAAGTCTTCCATTACAGAAGAACAACTAAACACACCCAAGAATAACTCTCAGATTCCACCATAGGCAATTGCCAGTATCATCAATCCCATACCAATTTAGTATCTTGTCTCCTCACTGGCCTGAACCACTTCTTACACGTGTTATTGTCTTCTTTCCCTCCTGACTCTGGCAAACTAGTATGCTTTTTTTTTTCACCTGCAGAACATTTCCAGAATTTTCTTAGTCTTTTGTTAGATCCATAAAAAAAAAGAATGGTTTTCTCAAAGCGCCTTAACTCTTTCTCTAGTTTACCTGCCGCAGAAAAAATGTTCTTCTTCTACAGTTGATAGTTGTACTTTTGAGAGTTAACGCCAAAGTGATACTTAGTCATCAGCTGAATGCCAACCTCCAGTATGAAGAGAAAGATTTCATTCGTTATAGGGCCCTAGTGCTTTGGGAAGAATCCTTAATGCTCTCAGGGCAAGCATTCTGTCTCTGCAGTAACGGGGGCCTGTTTCCCCTCCATGGAGCGTGAGGAATTAATCATAAAGAAGGAGAGGTAGGAAAGGCTCCAAAGTAACTCATAGATAGACAGTAGTAAATACACTTGATGGCAAGGGTAGGATGTTAACATAGACATGACAGAAAGACATAAGCTTCTCTTTGAGTGGTTAAGGAAGACTGTTGAAGAAATGGAAGACTTTTAAGCTGGATCTAATAGGTTGAGGACGGCTTCCTTAAAACATGAAGGTTTAAAAAAAAAAAACATGAAGGTTTCTGTAATCAGAGATGGCAAATAGGAAGGGCCAAGAGTACAAAGTAAATCACATACAAGCAATTCAAGACATACCACTGTGTTAAACAAAAAAAAGATATACTATGATTTTAGTCTAAATAACTACAAATCTGGTTCTTGGAGGCTTCTGAATTTATTGGCACATTAACTTGTTTTAAATTTTGATAAAATTTCATCCCCATCTTAACTATTGGATTCTTTTGTTTTTCAGGCCAGAGAAGGGGAAGTAGCCATTATTGATAAAGTCCTAGACAATCCAGATTTGACATCTAAAGAATTCCAACAATGGAAGCAGATGTACCTCGACCTTTTCTTGGATATCTGTCAAAACACCACCTCAAATGACCCACTAAGTATTTCTTCTGAAGTAGATGTTATCACTTCCTCTCTAACACATACTCATTCGTACATTGAGACACACGTGTAAGTGCATTCTCACTCGAGGCCATCTAGTACCTGCTGGTACTCTGAATAAGTACATAAGGTAGTTTTTTATCAGTGTGTTGGATACTTGACAAGCTATACTTTAATGTTACCAAACTATATGAAACAAAGCATACATGGTCACATTACCACTGTCTTTAAAGAGCATTTGTATGTTTTATATGCAGTCAGTGCTCAGCTTATGTTTACTGTGTGCAAAATCAACTATCTTTAATGACTTAAATTAACTTTTGCAGACAATTCTGAAAACAGGTGATCTTCAAGTAGAAAAAAACACAAAAAGGCAGTTTTCTATTTGAAGTCATCTCTTCTCCCTTTAAGTTAATTTTATATAAATGAGACTTCAAACGTAAATCACAATTTTTTCAGGTGCAGACATCCTTGTGGGTGGGAAAGAATTTAAACCTTTTTATATTTATTAAAATGTTCTAAGAATTTTCTTAAACATTGCACAAAGTTTAATGCTGTAGTTTTATTTTTATGAAATGTACGTGCGTATAAGAGTTAAGCAAACTAGAAGAGCATGAACATAAGAAAAGTTCAGGTCGAATATCTGTCTTAACAGTCTATTAACTCGTGCTAACTGGTTAATGGAGGTTCTAGTCCAAATCTATGAGAACACTGCATGGTGTATCAGGGCAAAGCTTTGTAAGATGTTTTTGTAACTAAGACCAAAATTGAAGATAGAGCTGCTTTATTTTCTTGGTTTAAATCTTCCTTTATTTTTGTAGTGATGAAATGCTGATTGTGTACAGAAGAACTTAAGAATGGATTTTTTAAAACAGACTTAACTCACCCAGAAAGGCAGCTAACAGCTACACCACACACACACACACACACACACACACACACGATTTCAGCCCAAACGTGTCTTTTGACTCTTAACTCTTAAAAGACAAGGTATACACTGAAATGAGTCCATTTTCCAGGCAGTTTCCAATTTTCTCTCGGTCTGTAACTAAACTTCTGGAATTATACATCAGGCACGGAAGCAAAATGCAGTTTGGTGGTGGCAGATAGAAGCTACAGTAGAGAAAACAATGTTGAAAAATCGTTAATGGATTTCTCTACTAAGGAAAAGAGACGATAGCAGTCATTCAGGGAGTTATTACATTGAGGAGCCTGAGATCAAGCACTTAGAGTTTTTCCTAGAGTCCTGAACTGTTTATAGAGAGGTGGAGTCTATGAAAAAGTCCTCTTCACATATTGCCATTTCTGTGTCTAGTTTTGGAAAGTGACCACAGCATGAAAGTGACTTGCTGCTTTTTAGTGTGTGGCTGCATAATATACAAGTCACAATTTGCTGTTTTTTCAGGAGGAAAAGACCCTCCTTTACTATTCTATATCCTAAAATCTACTTCTGATCAGCTTTATCCTGTTGCCTGTACAGCTCAGTGAATGTATTTACATCTCTAAGAGTTCAGATATATGCCAGTGAATATTTTTGCTGTAGAGAAGAAAGTAAAAACTACACAGCGGGATCTTTTTCTTTGCTTTTGAAATCACGTTAAATCACTCTCGTTTTGCAGACTTTGCACAACTGTACAGGAAAGTGGCCTTTCTACAGCGCATTTTCAGTAATCCTATATTTAGTCAAAATGGATGAGAAACATGCATTAATGTTTGTATGGAATTGTGGGTCCCGTGTAATATTTTTATCATTTAGAAAACCCTATTTGTAAAAAAAAAAAATTTATTTACTGCATGGTTATTGACGCACATTAAATTTGTGGGATTTTGTATATGTAAAAGAAAGAGAGAAAGAGAGAACAAAGAACAAAACCCCTCTTGTGGTAAATTGAAGTGTGCTTGTTACAATTCTTTAGGCATATTGATGTTTACTAGACCAATGTGTATCTTCACTTAAAATTATTTGTACATGACAGATATGTTATATACAGTGGACAAACAGCCTGCAAGCAACAGGCAGTTGGTGGGAAGACTAGCTCTGTGGCTAGTAAGCAGCTTCTACTTTTGTAAAGTCAGCTGTTATTTTACTGGTAAAAAATTAAACTCATGAATTTTGTAAGACTGGTGAGTTATCAGCCTAGCCTAGCGTGAAAGAGACCTTTTAACACTATATATCTGTGCATTTGATTGCATTAGTTTCAAATCTAGGAGAGAGGCAGCACTGTAAACTGAAGTCAAATAAATTCAGCTCTTAATGAATCCTTATAAAGCACCTACTTTATTCATGCAAAGGGCTTACCACATTTTTCTGTGACCTAATCATACAGCCACCCTCACTACCACCACCCCAGTTACAAGTTCTCACTTTGCCACCTCACTGATAGCACAAGCCAGAAGTAACACCTGTTCAGAGCTCACCAAGGTCTCCTCTGAAATTTTGAAACCTCAAGCTGTCTTCACACTGACCTAATGCAACCTTGAAAACTTCACCTACTCATTCCTTTTCTGTGAGCCTTTGGGGAACGAAGAGTGAAACCACCAAAGATAAGCTAATTTTCTTCTTACAAATTTAGTGTATTGTGGCTAAATGAAATATATCTAAACTAATAAGCTGCCAGTATAAAAGCAGATGAGAACAGGACAGAAAAATTATTAACCAAGAATAGTTTCTAAAAGAAATGCTTTTTATGGTTTTTTTTCCTTCTCAGTTCCATGTTAGTATGAAACTGTGAAAGCAGAACTATAACCATGGCCCTGCACCATAAAAATAATTTTGGCACAACCATTCAATACTGTTTAACAAAGGTGTGTATATGCGTACACACATACACACACACACACACACACACACACACATATAAATCTTCACAATTTCATCCAACACTGTCTACTGGAACTATTAATATAGCTATTGTAGCCAACAAATTTCTGTGGTTTGTGTGTACTAGTACATTCTTTGGATGGGAGATATGAAAATATTCACAGGTACTTGAAAAAAACAGCTTAAGGGGAGAAATAAGGTCCTATTTTATTTTCCAATTCCACCTGTAGGCCAGGATCTGTCTTTCTGAGAACTCTTCGGCTAACTAAAACTGGTTCATTATCTTTGCATTTGACCATTCCTGGCCGAATTTGCAGTTGAAGGAATAGTTATTCTTTGGTCAAGGCCTTGTTTGCCTCTTTACCCTTCAGAATTACTCTATCAGAGTCCTCTTAGGGGAAAAAAGCCTTGCTCTTCAGGCAAGGTCAAGAACAATTTTCTCTTGAATCCTCTGAAGACTGGACTCACCCATTCAGTCCAGCACTAAATTTGGCACCTCTCCAATCTCTCCCTCCCTTGTCTCCTCCGCACCCTCCGCCAGCTGCAACACTGCACACCGAAGGCCACTCCATGCCCAGGGTAGCACACAGCCTATGTCTTCCCAACGGTCCAGGTCAAGGTCATAGCCTACTACATTACGGGTTGGCACCTGGCGTGAATCCCGCCACTTAAGACCACCCAGCAGCAGCACTGTCTCTTCTACCACAGCAAGTCCGTAGCAGAAGCGGTCATAGGGTAGTGACCGCAACCGAGTCCACTGGTCTGTGCTGGGATCATAGCGTTCAATCTCAGAGAAGGGCTCATATCTTCCCAAAAACGCAAACACTGCACCTCGCAGCACCGCAAGGTAGTGCCCATAACGAGCTGTGCCCATGGGTGCCCTCTTGCTCCACACTCTCTCTCCAGGGCTAAGGGAGTACATATCTCGGAGGCTACTGGTGCCTCCTTCACCTCTCCCAGCCTTGCCCCCGGAGATGTATACAACACCATGGTCCCCAACAGCACCTGCGTGACCATGTACTGCCCGAGGTAGCTCCCCAGCTGCCACCCAGCGGTCCCTGCGAAGGTCATACATCTCCACTGAGGCCAGTGCCTCACCACAGGTGCCCAGGCCTCCAACAGCCAGGAGACTCTCGCCTACCACACCACACCAGAAGTAGGCTCTTGCTTCTCTCATGGCAGGCACCTCTGTCCAAGTGTGGAAGCGCGGGTCATACCGGTGCACTAAGGCTGTGACTGACCTTGAGCCATCAGCCAGGGAACTAGATGGGCTGCCAGAAAGGCTCTCCCCTCCAAGGACAAATAGGAAGTTGCCGATGGTGCATACACTGTGGCCTAGCAGTGGTTGAGGCAGCTGTGTTAAGGTGTGCCAGCTGTGGTTGTACACATCGAAGGACACTACATCCTGAGTGAGCTCCCACTCCTTCTCCTCCTCCATCTCTTCTTCCTCCTCTCCCTCCTCTTCCTCTGGTTCAGGTGCAGGGCGCCGATTCCGAACTACCTCTGGTAGGACCATGATTTCCTCAGTTACAGTCTCCCTAGCTCTGAGACCACCAACTAGCAAGATACGGGTCTGGGGACTCCGGACACTGGTCTGTTCTCCCTGCAGAAGCGGCTGGCTGGAGGGTGCTGTGTGGTAATTGAGGGCCTGGATGATGAGGCTCTTGATCCTAGTAGGTAATATAAGACCAGAGCCCGAGTACATGCGCCGCAGGACACTAGCAGGCACCAGGCCAAAGCGTATGCATCCAAGCAGTGTTGAACTATGTGCCAGGCGCTGGGTCGTGGGCTCCTGCTGCAGCCAGGCTAGTGCTAGGCGCAGCAGCCGCGTCTCGGCCACCCGTGCTACATTGGGGGCACCCAGCACAGCCTTCATTGATATAGGATTGAGTTCCAACAGCCCCGAGGGCCCAGCGCCCATCAGTAACAGCTCCCCCAGGTGGCGCACAATACAGTGCTCCGCTGCACCTAGGGTGCGGGCCAGGCCAAAGCGAGCTGCCACATTAGCAGTGAAGCAGCAATTCTCTGGGGTAAGCTGGCGTTCCAAGTAGTGGGCACATAGTCCCAAGGCCTCGGTGACTTGCAGGTAGCTGGCAGCCTCCAGAGTGTCCTCCACAGTGTCCATGGAGAGGGGCAGCCAGGCAGTGTAGATGAAGTCCAGCAGGCGCTGTAGGCCGGCCGCTGAAGGCACATGCAGGTGAATTACGCGAGCCCGCGATTCCTGCGTGTGACTCTTGAACAGGGCCCTGAAGTAGTCGCTGGAGCATGCCAGAAGGGACCTGTGTGCTGGGAACTCACTGCCCTCGGCCTCCAGTGTCACATCGCACAAGAAGCCCTCAGCGCGTAGGGCCTGGTAGCCAGTGAGAAGAGAACTGCCGTGGGCTTTACAGTAAGACAGGAAGTAACTCATGATGCCCAAGGCGGGAAGCTGGGATGGAGCCAGCCAGGCGCGGCTGGAGACATCCCGTGACACGGAACCCCCACCTCCGCTGTCCAGCTGCAGAGCCCCTAGCAAAGGCTGATTTTTGCCTGCTCAGCTTAAAACCTAGGGTTCCTTCATCCAGATTTGGCGGTTGCTTCGTGCCCCTCTCACACAACGTAAGATGTAGAGACAATTTCCAGAAGCCTCTAGTAGCAGAGGGTGTGGATTTCGGAGTCTTCTCGGTAATACTAGACTTGGTTTCAGCCGTTGGTGAGCATGACAGCACGTTGCCCAGAGCCGCCTCCCCTACACAATTTGGGGAGTCCACACTTGCACACCAGAAGCGGCAGTGGCCGCGCACCATCACCTGGAGAGGTCGAGGGTGCTGGATTTCCAAAAGGCCAGATGCGTGGATGTGACCCTATAGTGAGTGGCCCGGGAAGGCAGGATGATAGCTCTGAAACTCCCGGTCGTGGCTGCTCCGTAGACACTCGCGCAGTCCCAGGACAACTGGCTAGGGGACTGGGGGTGAGCTTGTTCTGAGAGAACGATCAAATCAAAGCCTGTGGCACTGAGGGGAGCGCAGGTCAGCTTTGAGGATTGGGAGCGTGATTGGGCGCTGCACATAACATGCCGGTAGCTCACAGCGACAGGAATAGTGCTCGCCTTGGCCGGCTGGCTCTCGGCGACCCGCCCCGCCCTGCTTCCCAGCTGCTGGCTGCTAATCGCTCAAGGGCTCAGCAGGAAGCTTCCTGAGCCAGGGCCCTGACTTCTGTGACCTGACTGGCCTCCAGTAACGGCGGGGAGCGGAGGTGGGGAACACCCCCTGGAATGCTGAGCTGAGGGAGGGGTAGCAAATGCTAAAGAAGGGGCGATTCCCTTGGGACTCTAGTCCTGGTGATGTGTAGACTGGATACCTAGATAAGCTGAAGGCCCTCTTGGTGAACCTTTACCATGGGGAAAAGGAGCCTCAGGCTCATCTTTCGGCTTTGAAGATGTACTAATTAGTCAAGAGCAAGCTGGGATTAAGAGGCAATTTTGCGCACTGACACCTAAGAGGAGTCCTCTGCTCAGAGAAGACTCTAGCGAGAGCTAAACCAGAGAGAACCCCAAGCTCTGGGCCAAGTTCTTGTGTCCCATGTGAATTCAGGGGCACTTTCCCTTCCTAACCGCAGACAGTCTCTCAAACTGTCTGGTTTTACATTCCAAGGAATTTGCGCCCAACCGCTGCCCTCTGACCCCAGAGGAGCTCTCTCTGCTACTCTTGCCCTTGTGAAAACCATCTCTTTGCAACACAGAGAACGAAGTTAAAACTCCTCAAAAAAAAAAAAAAAGTTATTCCTTCTAGTTTCCTCTCTGATTTCCATGCTCTCTGGCTGGCTGCCACATCCTCAATGCCAAGACAAGACAATGGGCAGTAAAGTTGCAAGGCCCAGGAGCGCTGTCGTTTCTGGGGCCCCTCCTCCTCACAAAATGATTTTCATAAGAAACACCAAGCACAGAAATGGTGACTAAGAAAACCCTGTTCCTCATCCTACTCATACATTATGAATTCATTAAGTGCTCTTTCTTGCCAATTTATAGGCTTCAGTTTTGTTTTGCTTCCAGCTACAGTTCATTTTCCTGGATTTTGAAAGCAGCCCCTCCAGCAGTCTGTTCCCGATAAGTCTTTCAGACAGAGTTCTATTTCACAGAAGAAAAAAAAAGTCTTAGGAAAGATAAAAAGTCTGTCATTTCCTACTTGGCCAGCCATCAGTACTTACAAGGTCTCTGATTACATATGATTCTTTAATTTCATAAAATATTAGTAAAAATTCTGCTGAGCTAAAGAATGCTCTGCATTAGAATCCTTGCTGCTCTTGCAATGGTCTAGAGTCCAGTTCCCAGAACCCACCTGGTGGCTCACATCCATCTGTAACTCTAGTTCCAAGGAATCCAACACCCTCTTCTGGCCTCTGTTGACACCAGGCACACAAGAGGTGCACAGACATACATGCAAGCAAAACACTCATAGACCGAAAATAAAAATAAATATTTTAAAAAGTGATACTGCTGCCAAAGACAGAATTAAGTTATAACTTAAATTACCAAATTATAGAGTGTAGGTAGGGCTGGGGTTGTACTTTTGTAATGCTAAAAATATGTTCTAACAGAAATTCCTAATATTAGAGGTACAAATGGATTCAGGGAGAGTATTGTTCCTATGGAGATAAAGGATGGCATTAAAATGTGTGGTTCAAGAGTGAAACATAAACTTACTGTGGCAGCACATGCCTTTACTTTTAGCAGTAAAGGAGGCAGAGGCTGGTGGGTCTCTGAGTTTGAGGCCAGCCTGGTCTGCATACCAACTTCTAGGCCAGCCAATGCTGCCCAGTGAAAACCTATCTCAAAAAAAAAAGTGAAATATGACTATGATTTATTTCATACAATTCTCCATTTTCAATTTAAATGCCCTTCACTCAAACTAATCAAATTTTGCTAGAAGGAATTTGGGGGATTGTTAAACCAAATCTTGACCCTTTCCTCCAAAATCATTTTTCTTTTTATACAAACGTGGCAAGTGAGCTCCAAAGGGAGTATGGTTTGTCTGAATGGCTTGAATATTAATTTATAGTTTGGCCACGAACCCAGGGTTGCCTTCCTACTATATTATATGTGACCTCATGTATGATAAAAATCAAATCATGCAACACACTTTACTCAGCATTTTACTAACTTAAAAAGATTGACGTGGTTTTTGAAGAGCACATTGCTCATACCTGTACTGAATCCACCCATCAGAACTGCCATGACAATGCATTTGTATTCAAGTGTCACATTACAGAATTAAAGATGCTGTGGAAACTCTTGAACTCTTAACATCAAAATTCCAGTTTTGCATAAAATAATGTGTTATTGCTGGCTCAACCTAACATGTTTTGCCAGAGAAGATGTGACGGCGTGTGTTACCTGAAGACATTTTTACATTATGTGTGCTTGTAAGATCTTGTTTAGAAAATGTAACTGTCAACCCAAAAAAAAAAAAATCATTGTCATTTAAGTAGCAGTTGTGTAGTGTTAGTATTTTTATTTCTGTGCAATATTAAGTAATATTAAATAAAAATTTAGTCTCTCTGTGTTTAAATTGTCGTAGATATGTGTCTTAAATTGTTATCTTGGTCTATTCCTTAAAGGGGATACTGTATAAACAAAGCGAAGTCATTGTTCACAGCTCTGGAAGCTAGGAAGTCAACATTCAAGGCACCAATGCACTTAGTGTCTAGTGATGACTCTCTACTGTGTAGAAATGGTACCTTTTTTTGGAGCTGGGGACCGAACCCAGGGCCTTGCGCTTCCTAGGAAAGCGCTCTACCGCTGAGCTAAATCCCCAACCCCCTTCTTGCTGTTTCTTACATGGCAGAAAGACAGAAAGCATTAATTCCATCATCAAGGCAGAGAAAGCCCTGTGCCTACTCATTTCCCAGAGGCCACACTTCTCAAAGGTATTATGCCGGATATTAAGCTCCTACATCTTAATTTGGGGAAGATACATATATTCTGACCAGAACAGTAGAATTTTCCAGAAGCTTGCCTTAAAATCCAACCTAAACACACGGTGCTAAGTAGCTCTGCTGAGAAGTCGAAAAGGGAAGCTTATGAGTTGTCCTCTCTGCACTAGACTCTCAACTCCTCAGAGTTGCTGAGGAATAGAGCTGGGTTTTCAGCAGAAACTTAACCATACTAAATGGATCCTGGGCTACTGCTATTTTCTCTGAACCTTCCACTACTAGGCAGGTCTGTTAACTGCTGTCACCAATTCCCCCCATCCATCTTCATCTCTGTAAGGAATAGAACTCAAGTTGTTCAAGCATCCTTCTCAAGCATACTTCAAGCTGCAATGCTACTCACCCCAAGCACTCTACTTGCCCTGCGCTGACCTGTCAGAAAACAAAAACAAAACAAACACACCAAAATAAGAAAAAAGAAAAAGAAAAAAACCTGGGCCTGTCGATGTGTTCTGAAATCATAGCGCTGAGATGTCAAGACAGGAGGATCCCTAGAGCTCACTAAACAGCTGGTCTTTCTGCGTTGGTGAGCTCCAGGTTCAATGAAAAACCCTATCTCTAAAAATAATGTGAAGACAATTAAGGAAGCAACTTGACATCTACCTCTGGCCTCCACACATATGTACACATACCTATAAAAACATATGCATACACCATACACACGCACACACGAAAATGTTATAAAATTTACTGGGATCTTTTGGGGAACAAACTTGAGATATAGTTAAGATATTTTTATTACTAATATATAAAATATCCTTCACTTCATCCATGTAAAGGCAGGTTATCTCTTTCTCATTTACTGTCACTGGCTCTTTTCAATTCAAATATGCTTCCTTGCAACACATGGTTTTTGGCAACTTCTACAGAAAACCTATTGTTAGAAATTGACACATTAAGTTTATTGTGAAAAACACAATGACAAACAGTAACATACATGCAATAAAAAATCCTCCCAGATGGTTTCAACTTTTTCCTGAGAGTATTTTTGTGTCTATTAAATGTATTTTATCTTTGTGATATACAATTTCAGAAAAAAAAAGTGTTGCTGTAAACAAAGTATCGTCTCCATCTCTTAAGCCTTATGAAAACTCACGGTACCAGAGCAAGGGAGATGGCTCAGAGTTTAAGAGTACTGGCTGCCCTTTCAGAATACCAGATTTCAATTCCCAGCACCCACATGACACCTAACAACCATCTATATTTCCACTCCCAGAGGCTCTGACGTCCTGTTCTGCCTCCTTTGGGCACTGCATGCACTTGGTACTTGCCTGAACATATATGTGTATATGTACAGGCCAACCCTAGTACATAAAATTAAAATAAACATCTTTTAAAAAACGAAAAAATAAAGAAAGCTCTCTCACAGTACATGATTAAAAGAAGGAAATGTCATAAAGGAGTAATTTTTCTGCACTATCACATGAGAACAAGCTAAAAAATAGACATTCTCGAGCAGGAGAGATGGCTCAGGAGTAAGTGTACTTACCTGATCATCTGAAAAGATCCGGGTTTGATTCCCAACACCAACATAATGGCTCACAAACATCTGTAACTCCAGTTCCTGGGGATCTGAAACCTTTTGAACTCCTTGAACACTGTACACATGTAATGTATACATGAAGGCAAAACACCCATATGCATAAAATAAAAATAAATTGAGTCTTTGAAAAAAAGAAATAGTCCTTCTCAGCTCATTAGAAACTCTAGGTCTGGGGCCTGTGTTCTGTCTAACAAGTCCTCCTCACAATTTCTACTATATTCTTAGGTTACTATTTTGAATAATAAGTTCTTCTGAGTTTGATTCCAGTGTTTTCCCCCACAGAGGGCTGTCTTTATGCATTTTTATCTTACCAACAACACAATATCATACTTCACCATGGGGATTAATATGCAATAACTGACACCTATGGGGACAACCCAATCGCAGCAAGGAGGAAGCCCATTTATTGTAGAAAGCCAGAGGTTCTCCATCAAAGAAGAAGGATTAGTGATGTCTGCTCCTCGTTATACAGATTAAAAGTAGGAGATCTTATTTTTTTTTCCTTTCTCATCCTCTCTGGATGATGGTGTTGAGAATGTCTTACAGATAGACACAAACAGATAATGATCAGCTAACCCACGTGTAAAAGAAAGCATAAAGCACTTGATTGAATTCTCAATTCTAAAGTTGGCGGTAGTCCCCATTTCCTATGTAGATGCCCTATTTTCAGAAGTTCTTGGATGAATCATTTCATATCCAAAGAAGCCAACCAAATGATATAGGGGTTGGAAGATTTTTTTCTCATATAGAGACTAAGTAAAGGAGCTAGAGGGTTTGAATCAAGAAAGAGAACCCTCAGGAGTCAATAACCACAATTTTCAGTTTTCTGAAAAGCAAGAGAAAAGCAGAGATAGTCTCCTGGCCAGAGTGCAGAATTAGCAATTGGATTTTATACTGCCATCACATACTTATAGAACCTAATGACAATTTAGAATTTTGGAGAAAAACATACAAGTAGATGATCTAGAAAGTGCTGAGCCGTAAGGTAGGTTTATATGATGCTTAAAGAAGGTAGAGAATTTGTCCAAGGGAACACAGTTTACTTTAATAAATCTAGTTCGAGCCATACATGTGACTCTTCCATTCCTTTATCGTTTCAGGGTTCTCCAACCCCAGAAATCTCCTTGTGTCCCCTTATTGGCAGAAGACCCTTGCTACATGAACTTCCCCCTTGTTTGTGCATTTGTGAAGAGAAACAAATATGCCTCTCCCAAGAGTCACCCTCAACTCTTGATAGACTGGATAGTGGTCAGTATGCAGACATGACAATTCCCTGTGCAAGTTATTCATACCATTTCCTGAGCTCCGCTGCTGGACTTAGCCACAGTTACTTTCTGTGGGAAACATTCTTAATGTTCCATGCTTTCAATTCCCGCCTCCCTCACCTGCTCACCTCTTCTGGAACTATGTCCTACTAAATTACTTTCTCAGAACTATCATGTTCGGATACATACTGTTACAAAACCCCACCCAGGACACATTGACACTTTGGAGAATGGGGAGGCAAACATCTGTTTTTCCCTGGCCAGACATGTGGTACAGATACCTTGTGTGCAGGCATATGGAGTCAATGGCACACCCGCACCTGAGAGTCAAGACAGCCTCACACTAAAAGGCATCTTTCCCTCCCTAACCCATCAGTCTTTCAGTAATATTCTAGAAGGCAAAATGAGCTCTAGAGTAGTTTCAGATGCACATGACACTATTTTTCTCTTAAGATTTGTCTACAGGTACTATATACATGGTTTACTTAAAGTTGTTGTTTTTTTTAATGGATTCATTTATGCTATGTCAAAAAAAGAAACAGCTCTTGCCTCAGAGGAATAAGTTTAATCTGTGGGGAATTTGAAGAAATGGTTCAATCTGAGACTAAATCTACATGACCACAGGCCAGGCACAAAGATTTAGGTTTCCCCAAGTTCCAATCAACAAAGAAAGTGATAGAGGACCGAGCACTTTGGTGGATACATGAGGTAGGTAGGTGGGTGGGTGGGTTGCAACAAAGAGGAAATTCTGCTCTAGTGTCAAGGACCAGCCTTGGCTTAGCCGGGGGTTGTGAGGAAGGGGTGTTAGGGTGCAGTAAAAAAAGGACTTGAAGTTAAATGTGGGTACATGCTGACAGCTCTGTTCTGCTCTCAACAACTCTCCCAGAGATCTCCAGACAGCTCAGCTCTTGCTAGAAAAGAAAATTCTAAAACTCTCTAGATGACACTTGGGTTTTCCAAACAAAGTCAGAAAAGCTACTAGAAAAAAATTCTTGGATTTTCCAACCACAATCAGAAATACTGCTAAAAGAATTCTAAAAGAGCTATGTGCCCTCTCCACATTTCTCTCCTGGTGGCTCTCTCGAAAACTAAAGCCCAGTCTTTAATTTACATACTAATTCAGCCATTTACTCCAGGTTCCCTTTTGATTACCCCAGGAATCAACATTTTATGACCTTAGCCCATTGATTCTTAGAAGATAGCAAGAACATTTATTTTAAACATGGCAAATTAATTCAGAGATCTACCTGCCTTTTTAAACAAAGACAGTAAGCTAGTTGGGTGGGATCTTACTCTGAAATCACCATTCCCACCAAGCCTGAGCCTAAATTTGCGGCTGGCTTAGGATGATCTTGAAATCAAGAATCTGCCTGCCTTTGTAAACACAAACAAACTTAGCTGGATTGGATCTTGCCCTGTAAGCAGCACTTCCTAAATCTCTTTACCTCCTTCTTTTGTATCTTTCTGACAAGCTGGCTTATAGTGCATCTGCCTCAGTTCTTTTAGGTTCATGAAGATCCTCACATAGTTCATATCACATCCTTATATTTTGCATAGTTGAGAAATTATACATTATTGAACTCATGTTTTCAGAGTTCTTTCCCATAGTATTAAGGGCTGTCTTAAAGGTCATATTGCTCATATATAGATATACCCTTGCCTCCTGGATTCGTGCTGCTTCTAATTACCATGGATGGATAAGATGACAGAGAGAACATTCCCTGATAATTTTGGTGGAAAAAACATTTCCCAAAGGAGGAACATAAAGTAAATTATGTACATTTTTATACAAAGAAGCCCCACACCCACAACAACATTCCACAATCAGGAGGCCCATGCCCTGCTAGCTCTGCTCCAGAGGTAGAAACTGTGCCACACCACCCCTTCTGCAGCAGCCAAGCAAAACTCAGCACTCTATGCCTTAGACAGCATACTTGTCCCTTTGGTTGGTAGAAACAAGGATTCTGTTCATATATTCCAAAGGATTTACCAAAAGGCATTACAGAAGAGGACAATAAATGACTATTACTGGAATTAAAGATGTCCCAAGATAATTTGGCTATTGCTTTGTAACATTCTGACTTCTCTACATCATTGAAATTCTATCAGTTAATCAGCTTTCATAGTCACAGCCTCGTTCCAGGAATTTTGGTCCATGGTTGTTAACATTTTTCATCTAACCCTGGCTAAGGGCTTTCTGTTTTTTCTACACAAGCCCAGCATCTCACCATTCTTCACATAGCTTGAAGCTGGCTCAGATTCTTTCTTCAGTTACCACTTGAATACAATAGTTCCTACTTTATTCTTGTGATGGCCTCACGACTTTATACTCTATGAAAACCTGCCCCTCAAGCTTTATCTTCATGGGTGTTCAAGTACACCACTGATTTTCACACTTGGTCTGGTTTCCCAGGGGGGTCACTTTGAGACTTTAGAGTTGACTCAGAGGTTAAGAGCACTGACTGCTCTTCTAAAGGTCCTGAGTTCAATTCCCAGATGGCTCACAACCATCTGTAACAGGATCTAATGCCCTTTTCTGGTATGTCTGAAGACAGCTACAGCGTACTCATATAAATAAATAAATAAATAAATAAATATTTTTTTCAAAAGGAACATTCTGAATCCGACTGATATCATTGGCATTTCCCTTGGAGATGTGCTTGAGACAGCATGCAACGGTGAAGGAAACACCGTTTCCATCTGAAGTGCTAGCTTAGATGGAGCTTTGGGGGCCTATTCTCCACAACTGGATCAGAAACGTAGACCTAGTGGGAATGGGGGTGGCTGGCTGCCTTTTTAACAGAGTTTCCAGTTGGATTTCATTCACTCCAAGGCAGTACTGCTGGCAGTGGGTCAGCTAGCCACTGAGAACAGCACCTGAGACCGTATTAGAGAGGCCTGCAGCTGCACCCAGCGCTATTAAAACTCTGGTGGTGACGGCCTAAAACTGGTCTTCAATAACAATCAAGGAAGAATGCCCACATATACTTGGAAATTGAACAATGCTCTACTCAATGATAACCTGGTCAAGGAAGAAATAAAGAAAGAAATTAAAGACTTTTTAGAATTTAATGAAAATGAAGGTACAACATACCCAAACTTATGGGACACAATGAAAGCTGTGCTAGGAGGAAAACTCATAGCGCTGAGTGCCTGCAGAAAGAAACAGGAAAGAGACATATGTCAGCAGCTTGACAGCACCCTAAAAGCTCTAGAACAAAAGAAGCAAATACACCCAGGAGGGTAGAAGGCAGGAAATAATCAAACTCAGAGCTGAAATCAACAAGTAGAAACAAAAAGGACCATAGAAAGAATCAACAGAACCAAAAGTTGGTTCTTGAGAAAATCAACAAGATAGATAAACCTTAGCCAGACTAACGAGAGGACTCAGAGAGTGTGTCCAAATTAACAAAATCAGAAATGAAAAGGGAGACATAACTACAGATTCAGAGGAAATTCAAAAAATCATCAGATCTTACTATAAAAGCCTATATTCAACAAAACTTGAAAATCTGCAGGAAATGGACAATTTCCTAGACAGATACCAGGTACCGAAAGTTAAATCAGGAACAGATAAACCAGTTAAACAACCCCATAACTCCTAAGAAATAGAAGCAGTCGTTAAAGGTCCCAACCAAAAGAGCCCAGGTCCAGAGCGGGTTTAGTGCAGAATTCTATCAGACCTTCATAGACCTCATACCAATACTATCCAAACTATTCCAAAATTGAAACAGATGGATCACTACGAATACCTTCTCTGAAGCCACAATTACTCTTATACCTAAACCACACAAAGAGCACAACAAAGAAAGAGAACTTCAGACCAATTTCCCTTATGAATATTGATGCAAAAATACTCAATAAAATTCTGGCAAACCGAATCCAAGAGCCCATCAAAACAATCATCTATATGGAAAGCTTTGTGCCAGCTTTGGCTACATAAGACCGTGAGCCAAAAAAGACCAAACAAATTCATTCATTCAAAATATGTCTCTTGTGTTCTAGGAAGGGTCTCAGTCTGTAGATCATTATGAAGCACCCATAACTCATAGTGCTGTCGTTGAGCTTAAGTAATAGGGGATTGTAAAGCATGCTGGTATTTTAATATGTCTTCTACGTCCCCCAAAATAGCTATCTTTCATGGTGGTCCCTTTCATGAAGTTTTTGATGCTTCTACTTCATTAGAAAATAAGTTATCTAAATAGAAGAATCCAACACCATTTCCCAACTGAATGTTGGTAAATTCCAAACTTCAGACCATGGAAAAGTTTCCCGTATGGGTAGAGGAACTTAATGTGGAAGCCAGAATCAATAGTTCCACAAATTGGTTCACAATGACAGCTTGGCTTTTAGTATCTGATTCCATTATTTCAGCTTTCATCCAATTACACAAGTTTACAAAGCAAATTTCGTGATTTTTGATGGGTAGACATTCTTCAGATGAACCAAACAACAACAAAAATCATTTTGACTCCAACATCAGCTTCTCAAGAATCTTTCAATATGGTAACATAGTCTAGCCACATCATAAAGTAAGGAAGTTATCTAAGTGTGTATTCAGTGGACAATCAGACAAATATATCATCTCTGTTTGGGTTTCGTTGTTGTAAAGAGACACCATGACCAAGGCAACTATAATAAAGGAAAACATTTAATTGGGACTGGCTTACAGGTGCAGAGGTTTTGTCCATTATCATCATAGTGGAAAGCATAGCAGCATCCATGCAGACACAGTGCTGGGAAAGGAGCTAAGAGTGCTACTTCTTGAGAGGGTGGCCACATCCCACAACCAAGGGCCATGCCTAACCTCTGGATATGGTCTCTACAGGTTATCTCTCCCAGTTGTATGGTATTTCAGCTAATGCCAATCCTGTTGGGTCCTGGGAGCCTCTTGTTTTTCCTGGCATCTGAGACATCCTAGAGGCTACTCACAGTTCTCCATCCTCCAGTGCTAAACACCTACATTCAATTTCCTAATGTTCTGTACTTCTCCCCCCTCACAGGCTCCTCCCACACCTGGCCCTGCCCCTTTGTACCCTCCCCTCCCACTCACTCTCACATCCCTCTCTCCCTCTACCTCCTGTGATTATTTTGTTCCCCCTATCAAAATATTAGCACAGAATTGTCCCTGTCTAAAGAGATGCAGAGACTGAAGGAAAGGCCATCCAGAGACGGCCACACCTAGGGATCCATCCCATACTGCAGCCACCAAACCCAGACATTATTGCTGATGCCAAGAAGTGCTTGATGGCAGGAACCTTGTATGGCTGTCCTCTGAGAGGCTGTGCCAGATCCTGACCAATACAGGTGTGGATGCTCAAAGCCAACCATCAGACTGAGCACAGGGACCCCAATATAGGAGTAAGGGGAAGGACCGAAGAAACTGGAAGGTTTTGCAACCCCATAGGAAGAACAACAATGTCAACCAACCAGACCCGAGAGCTCCCAGGGACTAAACCACCCACCAAAGAGTACACATGGAGGGACCCATGACTCCAGCCGCATATGTAGCAGAGGATGGTCTTATCTGGCATCAATGGGAGGAGAAGCCCTTGGTCCTGTGGAGAATAGATGCCCCAGTAAGGCTGGAGTGGGCAAATGGTTGGGGAAGCTCCCTCATATAAGTAGTGGGGGGGATAGGATAGGGGATTTGCGAAAGGGAAACCAGGAAGGGGGATAATATTTGAAATGTAAATAAATAAAATAGCCAATAAAAAATAGTTCTACTTTTGATCCATAGGAAGCCAGAAAGAGACTCTTTCACACTGGGCAGAGATTAAGAACTAGGAACCCTCGGGGTTGGGGATTTAGCTCAGTGGTAGAGCGCCTGCCTAGCAAGCACAAGGCCCTGGGTTCGGTCCCCAGCTCCGAAAAAAAAAGAAAAGAAAAGAAAAAGAAGAACTAGGAACCCTCGAAGCCCACCTGTACAATGACATACTTCCTCCAACAGAGCCACACTCTTCCCACAAGGTCATATCTCTTAATAGTACCACTCCTTGTGTTAAGCACATTCAAACCACTACATAAAGTCTAAAGGTCTCCTCTCATGCCTGAAATTCTAGAACAAGTACAGTACTTCAAATGCTTTCTAAACGTTTTTTTGTTCATAAGACTGTATATTATATGTTGATCATATCCCTCTTGTCTCCTACCTTCCCTATACTCACCCCTCCTACTTCCAATAGGTCCCTTTGGTTCTAGAAAATTTCACTTTGACTTTCATGTCTTATTTACATCCATGATTTTTGTGTATCTACATAAAATTTAGGAACCACAAACAAAAGAAAACAAGGGCTTTTCCCCTACCATTCTTGTAATGATATACTATACCCTTTCCTGAGCTGTCTCTATGATATATGACCAATGTATTAGTAATGCCAATGAGAGGTTATTTTCAGAATCCCTTTCTAATAATGGAGGTCAGTGACTAACCAGGAAAATTTCTGTTCATTGTTTTCCAAAACAAGGGTAAGATTACCACATAGTTTGCTCACAACCATTAATTAGTGTCTTGTAGGTTGATTTCATTATGCGTGTTAAAATGAAGCCTGTCATTGGATGAGAAGGAAGAGAAGAAGGAACAGAGGTTGAGAAGGAGAAGGAGAAGCAGGGGGAGAAGCAACATGGAGGCAGACATAGAGGATCCTCATCATGCATTTCTACATAAATACAGATTCTTATGAATATTTCTTAAGGGATGGATTTCTATAGGTCAATTTATCTTATCTAGGTGGTCAGTTTATGTCTTTATCAATTGGTTGTGAGTTTATTGTGTTGATGTATTGTGGCTTGAGAATTTAACATATAAGTCTGATTGTTGGGTAGCAGTTTGTTGAGTCTTGATTTTACGGGGTAGCTGGAACCAGAGAGCTTTTGGCTATTAGAGAGCCATTGGGAGACATACCAACCAAAGATAAATTATGGCTAATTCCATATGGCCCCATGGGTGCCAGAATTAACTCTAGAAAGCTGCATACCAAGGTGCCACACAAGAACTGCTCTCGGACCAATGGGTCTAACTACTTGGGGGAAGCATGGAGCCACTGAGATAAAAGTAGCCCACAGTGCCATGTGGCCCCACTGGTACAGTACAAGTACTGGATAATAGGTATAAAATTTTTTTAATATTTACCACAGCAGCTTCTATTATTCTTCTCATTTTTTACCCATTTTATTGGATATTTTCTTTATTTACATTTCAAATGTTATCCTCTTTCCTGGTTTCCCCTTCAGAACAGCCCTATCCCATCACCCTCCCTCAGCATCTATGAGTGGGCTCCCTCACTCACTTACCCACTCCCTCCCAACTCCTCACTCTGGTATTCCCCTACACTGGGGAATCAAACCTTCAAAGGACCAAGGACCTCTCCTACCACTGATGTCAGACAAGGCCATCCTCAGCTACATATGCAGCTGGAGCCATGGGTCCCTCCATGCGTACTCTTTGGATGATGGTTTAGTCCCTGGGAACTCTGGAGAGTCTGGTTGATTGATAATGGTCTTTCTATGGGGTTACAAACCCCTTCACCTCCTTCAATCCTTTCTCTAACTCCTCCATAGAGGACCCCATACTCAGTCCAATGGATGGCTGTGAGCATCTGCCAGTATTTGTCAGACTCTCGCACAGCCTCTCAGGAAACATCCATATCAGGCTCCTGTCATCAAGCACTTGTTGGCATCAGCAATACTGTCGGGGATTTGTGACAATATATGGAATGGGGCAGTCTCTGGATGACCTTTCCTTCAGTCTTTGCTCCACACTTATCCTCCATATTTCCTCCTGTGAGTATTTTGTTCCCCCTTCTAAGAAGGACTGAAGCATCCATGCTTTGGTCTTCCTTCTTCTTGAGCTTCATGTGTTCTGTGAATTGTATCTTGGGTATTCTGAGTTTTGGGGCTAATATCCACATATCAGTGTGTGCATACCATGTGTGTTCTTTGGTGATTGGGTTAGCTGACTCAGGATGATATTTTCCAGTTCTATCAATTTGCCTAAGAATTTCGTGAAGCCATAGTTTTTAATAGCTGAGTAGTACGCCCTGTGTAAATGTACCACATTTTCTGTATCCATTCCCCTGTTAAAGGACATCTGGGTCCTTTCCAGCTTTGGGCTACTATAAATAAGGCTGCTATGAACATAGTGGATCATGTGTCCTTGTTATATGTTGTAGTATATTTTGGGTATATGCCCAGGAGTGGTATAGCTGGGTAATCAGGTAGTACTATGTTTAACTTTCTGAGGAACTGCCACGCATATTTCCAGAGTGGTTTTATCAGTTTTTAATCCTACCAACATTGGAGCATCGCTCCTCTTATCTACAACCTCTCACCAGGATCTGCTGTCACCTGAGTTTTTGATCTTAACTATTCTGACTAGGTATGAGAGTAGGAATTTGTGAATTTCTATTATAAATTTTCTCAGTGTGTCAGCACAAATTGAACGCTA